>NW_027507986.1:0-73874 GCF_051348905.1 Ranitomeya variabilis | reverse complement strand
GAACAGGGTGCAGGCGGCAGTAGTTCAGAAGCGGAGGTGGAGGAGGGGCCGCAGCAGGCATCAACATCGCAACAGGTTCCATCTGCCGGGCCCGTATCTGGCCCAAAACGCGTGTCAAAGCCAAAACCTGTTGGAGCACAGCGTTGCCATCCGGTTAAAGCTCAGTCTGCAATCCCTGAAAAGGGATCCGAGTCTAGGAAGAGTGCAGTCTGGCATTTTTTTAAACAACATCCAACTGATCAGCGCAAAGTCATCTGTCAAAAATGTTCAACTAGCTTAAGCAGAGGTCAGAATCTGAAAAGTCTAAATACTAGTTGCATGCATAGACACTTAACCACCATGCATTTTCAAGCCTGGACTAACTACCAAACGTCCCTCAAGGTTGTAGCACCCTCGGCCAATGAAGCTAGTCAGCAACGCAACATCCCTTCCGTCACTGTAAGGCCCCCATTTTCTGCACCACCGGCAGTATCTGTGCAGGTTTCTTTGCCAGCCAAAAGCAGTCAGGGTCAGGGAATCACCAGTTTTGTAGGAGGAAATATTGCATCTAGGGCACCGGCGGAAACAATACCGTCTCCAACCGTCTCTCAGTCTGCCATGTACACCGGCACACCCGAAAGTTCCACGATCTCCAGCTCTCCAGTCCAGCTCACCCTACATGAGACTCTGGTTAGAAAAAGGAAGTACTTATCCTCGCATCCGCGTACACAGTGTTTTAACGCCCACATAGCTAGACTAATCTCGTTAGAGATGATGCCCTACCGGTTAGTTGAAAGCGAAGCTTTCAAAGCCCTGATGGAGTACGCTGAACCACGATACGAGCTACCCAGTTGACACTTTTTTTCCAGAAAAGCCATCCCAGCCCTGCACCAGCATGTTAAACAGCGCATCGTCCATGCACTCAGGCAATCTGTGAGTACAAAGGTGCACCTGACTACAGATGCATGGACCAGTAGGCATGGCCAGGGACGTTATGTGTCCATCACGGCACACTGGGTGAATGTGGTGGATGCAGGGTCCACAGGCGACATCAATTTAGGGACAGTTGTGCCTAGCCCACGGTCTAGGAAACAGTTGGCTGCAGGCGTTCGCACCCCCTCCTCCTCCTCCTCCTCGTCCTCCTGCAGAAGCTACAGCTCTTCCACAGAACGCAGTCTGCCAACCACTCCATCGGCAGATGACACTGTTGCACACCAGTTGTCCCATTATGGGCCAGCTACTGCCAAGCGTCAGCAGGCTGTATTGGCTATGAAGTGTTTGGGCGACAACAGACACACCGCGGAAGTTCTGTCCGAGTTCTTGCAACAAGAAACGCAGTCGTGGCTGGGCACAGTAGATCTTGAGGCAGGCAAGGTAGTGAGTGATAACGGAAGGAATTTCATGGCTGCCATCTCCCTTTCCCAACTGAAACACATTCCTTGCCTGGCTCACACCTTAAACCTGGTGGTGCAGTGCTTATTGAAAACTTATCCTGGGTTCTCCGACCTGCTCCTCAAAGTGCGTGCACTTTGCTCACATATCCGACGTTCGCCTGTACACGCCAGCCGTATGCAGACCTATCAGCGGTCTTTGAACCTTCCCCAGCATCGCCTAATCATAGACGTTGCAACAAGGTGGAACTCAACACTGCACATGCTTCAGAGACTGTGCGAACAGAGGCGTGCTGTTATTTATTTGTGGGAGGATACACGGGCAGGCAGTAGGATGGCAGACATGGAGTTGTCAGGTGTGCAGTGGTCTAAGATACAAGACATGTGTCAAGTCCTTCAGTGTTTTGAGGAATGCACACGGCTGGTTAGTGCAGACAACGCCGTAATAAGCATGAGCATCCCCCTAATGCGTCTGCTGATGCAAAGTTTGACGCACATAAAGGAGCAGGCGTCTGCACCAGAGGAAGAGGAAAGCCTTGATGACAGTCAGCCATTGTCTGGTCAGGGCAGTGTACAGGACGAGGTAGCGGGCGAAGAGGAGGTGGAGGACGAGGAGGATGATGGGGATGAGTATATTTTTAATGCCGAACCTTTCCCGGGGGCACAGGAAATTGGTTGCGTGTCACGGCCGGGTTCTGGTTTTTTGAGGGACACAAGTGACGTAGATTTGCCTGCAACTGCCCCTCAACCAATCACAACCGGAGATTTGACAACTGGAACTTTGGCCCACATGGCGGATTATGCCTTACGTATCCTAAAAAGGGACACACGCATTACGAAAATGATGAACGATGACGATTACTGGTTGGCCTGCCTCCTTGATCCACGCTATAAAGGCAAATTGCAAAATATTATGCCACATGAGAACTTGGAACTAATATTAGCAACCAAACAATCAACTCTTGTTGACCGTTTGCTTCAGGCATTCCCAGCACACAGCGCACGTGATCGTTCTCACACGAGCTCCAGGGGGCAGCAGACTAGGAGTGTTAGGGGTGCACACATCAGAAGTGGCGTTGGACAGAGGGGTTTTCTGACCAGGTTGTGGAGTGATTTTGCTATGACCGCAGACAGGACAGGTACTGCTGCATCAATTGAAAGTGACAGGAGACAACATTTGTCCAGTATGGTTACTAACTATTTTTCATCCCTTATCGATGTTCTCCCTCAACCGTCATTCCCATTTGATTACTGGGCCTCCAAATTAGACACCTGGCCAGAATTGGCAGAATATGCATTGCAGGAGCTTGCTTGCCCGGCAGCAAGTGTCCTATCAGAAAGAGTATTCAGTGCTGCAGGTTCAATATTAACCGAAAAAAGGACTCGTCTGGCTACCCAAAATGTTGACGATCTAACATTCATTAAAATGAACCACAACTGGATTTCGAAATCTTTTGCCCCACCTTGCCCGGCCGACACCTAGCTTTCCTATGAAAGGCTCTTGCCTGTGAATTACTTTTCTAATGTCTAATTTGCTGCAGCTGATTGTACAGCATACGACATGTTTACACCTCCCTAAATGGCCAAACTCCCCACACGGGGCCGTGGTATCGCGACTTGGCGCAAGCACCCGTGAGACTGCTGTTTGTCTGAAGAGGTGGGTGTGCTCGCTTTTGGTTGACGGCATTGCTACTGGGTCCCTCATAGTACAATGTAGTGTCTCTGGCGGTGGTGGTGCGCACCCAACGTCAGACACACCGTTGTAACATGAGGGGCCCTGGGGTGGTCCCGCCGGCCTCTAGAGAGTTCCCCCCTACCCCAGCTCAAAATGTGCTCTACCACATGCAAAATTATGTCGCACAGCTCCACCAATCTTTAGTCTATTCGCTGACATCATTCAATGTCTGGCACTGACAATACAAATTTGTAGACATCTATGATGCAACTTAAAGTAGTCTGTGTCTGTGTCCTATATTGGCACCATTAAATAGTTACTGCCAAATTACTATGTCAGAAACTCAGCAGATGAGCCCACCCCTGTACCTAAGTATGCCACCTTTTTTTTTGTTTTGGTTGTTTTGCGAGACATTAACATCTATTTATATTTTGGGAGTACTGGGACAGACACTCCTTGCACTACTCCTCCACTCACCACCAAGCTGCCCGTGTATCCATGTAACCGCTGTAAAACTGCCATGAGCCTATTGTTTGTTATTTTAGGCCTTTGATAGCCTGTCTGCGGTCCCTACTTTAAATACTCCTCCACTCACCACCAAGCTGCCTGCCCGTGTATCCATGTAACCGCTGTAAAACTGCCATGAGCCTATTGTTTGTTATTTTAGGCCTTTGAAGCCTGTCTGCGGTCCCTCCTTCCACTAGTCCTCCACTGACCAGACCACTGCTGCCCGTGTACCCCTGGAACCAATTATAAAGTGCCTACAGCCAGCCCATTTTTTATGTTAGGCCTTTGAAGCCTGTCTGCGGTCCCTCCTTCCACTAGTCCTCCACTGGCCAGACCACTGCTGCCCGTGTACCCCTGGAACCAATTATAAAGTGCCTACAGCCAGCCCATTTTTTTATGTTAGGCCTTTGAAGCCTGTCTGTGGTCCCTCCTTCCACTAGTCCTCCACTGACCAGACCACTGCTGCCCGTGTACCCCTGGAACCAATTATAAAGTGCCTACAGCCAGCCCATTTTTTTATGTTAGGCCTTTGAAGCCTGTCTGCGGTCCCTCCTTCCACTAGTCCTCCACTGACCAGACCACTGCTGCCCGTGTACCCCTGGAACCAATTATAAAGTGCCTACAGCCAGCCCATTTTTTTATGTTAGGCCTTTGAAGCCTGTCTGCGGTCCCTCCTTCCACTAGTCCTCCACTGACCAGACCACTGCTGCCCGTGTACCCCTGGAACCAATTATAAAGTGCCTACAGCCAGCCCATTTTTTTATGTTAGGCCTTTGAAGCCTGTCTGCGGTCCCTCCTTCCACTAGTCCTCCACTGACCAGACCACTGCTGCCCGTGTACCCCTGGAACCAATTATAAAGTGCCTACAGCCAGCCCATTTTCTTATGTTAGGCCTTTGAAGCCTGTCTGCGGTCCCTACTTTAAATACTCCTCCACTCACCACCAAGCTGCCTGCCCGTGTATCCATGTAACCGCTGTAAAACTGCCATGAGCCTATTGTTTGTTATGTTAGGCCTTTGATAGCCTGTCTGCGGTCCCTACTTTAAATACTCCTCCACTCACCACCAAGCTGCCTGCCCGTCTATCCATGTAACCGCTGTAAAACTGCCATGAGCCTATTGTTTGTTATGTTGGCCTTTGATAGCCTGTCTGCGGTCCTTACTTTAAATACTCCTCCACTCACCACCTAGCTGCCTGTGTATCCATGTAACCGCTGTAAAACTGCAATGAGCCTATTGTTTGTTATTTTAGGCCTTTGATAGCCTGTCTGCGGCCCCTACTTGCAATACTCCTCCACTGACCACAATGCTGCCTGGAGTGCCTGCCTGTGTATCCATGTAACCGATGTAAAACTGCCATGACTGCCTACTGTTTGTTATTTTAGGCCTTTGATAGCCTGTCTGCAGCCCCTACTTGCAATACTCCTCCACTGACCACAATGCTGCCTGGAGTGCCTGCCTGTGTATCCATGTAACCGATGTAAAACTGCCATGACTGCCTACTGTTTGTTATTTTAGGCCTTTGATAGCCTGTCTGCGGCCCCTACTTGCAATACTCGTCCACTGACCACAATGCTGCCTGCCTGTGTATCCATGTAACCGATGTAAAACTGCCATGACTGCCTACTGTTTGTTATTTTAGGCCTTTGATAGCCTGTCTGCGGCCCCTACTTGCAATACTCCTCCACTGACCACAATGCTGCCTGGAGTGCCTGCCTGTGTATCCATGTAACCAATGTAAAACTGCCATGACTGCCTACTGTTTGTTATTTTAGGCCTTTGATAGCCTGTCTGCAGCCCCTACTTGCAATACTCCTCCACTGACCACACCAATGCTGCCCGTGTACCCCTGGAACCTATTTAAAAGTTCATAGAGCCTAGTTATATATTTTATTTACTATTAATAAGGCCATGATGGACTACGCTGTACCACGCTACAAGCTACAAGCTACAAGTCGACACTTCTTTTGCGAGAAAAGCCATCCCAACCCTCCACCAGCACGTAGAAGACCGCATTGTCCATGCACTCTGGCAATCTGTGAGTACAAAGGTGCACCTGACAACAGACGCATGGACCTGTAGGCATGGCCACGGAAGATTACGTGTCCATTACGGCGCAATGGGTTAATGTGTTGGATGCATGGTCCACAGGGGACAGCCTACTAAGTCTGTCTGCAGTCCCTAATTCAAATTGTCCTCCACTGTCTAAATCGGAGCTTCCACCTTCTTGCTTTCGGCCTATAGTATCAGAAATTAAACTGCATTTGGCCTTCAACTTTGGTTAGGGCCTACTAACGGCTTCTGCCCCTCCCTGGTGTTGCCCTCAACTAAATAAAGCTGAGCTTCAACCTTCTGCTCCAAATTACCATTTTAAAAAATGCAATAGGCTTTTCCGGCCTACTAAAGGTGTCTGTCTGTGTGCCCCTGCCTGGTGTTGTCCTCAACTGAATAAAGCTGAGCTTCAACCTTCCGGCTCTCATTAAGTGGTTTTTAAAAAAAAAAATGGTGGTTAGGGCCTACTAACGGCTTCTGCCCCTCCCTGGTGTTGCCCTCAACTAAATAAAGCTGAGCTTCAACCTTCTGCTCCAAATTACCATTTTAAAAAATGCAATAGGCTTTTCCGGCCTACTAAAGGTGTCTGTCTGTGTGCCCCTGCCTGGTGTTGTCCTCAACTGAATAAAGCTGAGCTTCAACCTTCCGGCTCTCATTAAGTGGTTTTTAAAAAACAAAATGGTGGTTAGGGCCTACTAACGGCTTCTGCCCCTCCCTGGTGTTGCCCTCAACTAAATAAAGGTGAGCTTCAACCTTCTGCTCCAAATTACCATTTTAAAAAATGCAATAGGCTTTTCCGGCCTACTAAAGGTGTCTGTCTGTGTGCCCCTGCCTGGTGTTGTCCTCAACTGAATAAAGCTGAGCTTCAACCTTCCGGCTCTCATTAAGTGGTTTTTAAAAAAAAAAATGGTGGTTAGGGCCTACTAACGGCTTCTGCCCCTCCCTGGTGTTGCCCTCAACTAAATAAAGCTGAGCTTCAACCTTCTGCTCCAAATTACCATTTTAAAAAATGCAATAGGCTTTTCCGGCCTACTAAAGGTGTCTGTCTGTGTGCCCCTGCCTGGTGTTGTCCTCAACTGAATAAAGCTGAGCTTCAACCTTCCGGCTCTCATTAAGTGGTTTTTAAAAAACAAAATGGTGGTTAGGGCCTACTAACGGCTTCTGCCCCTCCCTGGTGTTGCCCTCAACTAAATAAAGCTGAGCTTCAACCTTCTGCTCCAAATTACCATTTTAAAAAATGCAATAGGCTTTTCCGGCCTACTAAAGGTGTCTGTCTGTGTGCCCCTGCCTGGTGTTGTCCTCAACTGAATAAAGCTGAGCTTCAACCTTCCGGCTCTCATTAAGTGGTTTTTAAAAAAAAAAATGGTGGTTAGGGCCTACTAACGGCTTCTGCCCCTCCCTGGTGTTGCCCTCAACTAAATAAAGCTGAGCTTCAACCTTCTGCTCCAAATTACCATTTTAAAAAATGCAATAGGCTTTTCCGGCCTACTAAAGGTGTCTGTCTGTGTGCCCCTGCCTGGTGTTGTCCTCAACTGAATAAAGCTGAGCTTCAACCTTCCGGCTCTCATTAAGTGGTTTTTTAAAAAAAAAAATGGTGGTTAGGGCCTACTAACGGCTTCTGCCCCTCCCTGGTGTTGCCCTCAACTAAATAAAGCTGAGCTTCAACCTTCTGCTCCAAATTACCATTTTAAAAAATGCAATAGGCTTTTCCGGCCTACTAAAGGTGTCTGCCCCTCCCTGGTGTTGTCCTCAACTGAACAAAGCTGAGCTTCCACATTCTGGCTTTCGCCCTATACTATCAGATATTAAACTGCATTTGGCCTACTAGTGTGGTTAGGCCCTTGAAACAGTGTCTGCTGCTCTTGGGTTTGCTACTCCACTGAACAAAGCAATGCCGCCTGTTTAGTCCTGTTACCAATTTTGAACTGCATTTAGCCTACTTTATTCTTTGGCCCTATATCTGTTTCCTCCTCATCCTGCCCATTGCCCAGCCACTGCTAAATGAGTCTGCTGGTACATTGACCTAGACCACTACATTCCCCTTGTACTCTACACAGCCAGAATCTGACCCTGCTGAAAGTAAGGTTCCCCTTCCCGCATGTTATACCACCTTACACAGGGACAAAGAGGAAGGTGCAGATGAAAGTGCAGGTTCCTTCATCAGGTGGGGGGGCATACTCGTTGGCGACGTCACTGGCACAGGGCCCCTCAGAGTACGCAAAAGTGTCGCTGCTGGTGGGAGGCGCCCCCGCCATGCAAACACACCGCCGTACTTTGAGGGGCCCTGTGCCAGTGCCAGTGCCAATGCGAACGAGTGGGCCCCCCCCTGCTTGCTCAGGATCACAGCACTTGCAACGTTTAAATACTTACCTTTCCCTGCAACACCGCCGTGACGTAGTCCGCATTTCCTGGGCCCACGAAAAACTTGAGCCAGCCCTGCTCCCCCCACAACTTTCCCCCAATTCCCTATGCCCAACTATTATTATACAGTTAATTAAGATTGGCAAGCTTCAGAAACAAGAATGGATGTTTTTGGCATTAAAATGGGCACTGTAGGTGTTTTCCTGGCCTCCACTCACTGCCGACTATGCTTCCCCATTGACTTGCATTGGGTTTCGTGTTTCGGTCGATCCCCGACTTTTAGCGATAATCGGCCGACTGCACTCGACTCGACTCTGGACAAAATCGGGTTTCCCAAAACCCTACTCGATCTTAAAAAAATGAAAGTCGCTCAACCCTAGTGTAGAGTGTAGAGTGTAGGATGGAGAGTGTAGAGTATAGGGTGTAATGTGTAGATTGTAGGGTGTAGAGTGTGGAGTGTAGGATGGAGAGTGTAGGGTGTAGAGTGTAGGGTGTAGAGTGTAGGGTGTAGAGTGTAGATTGTAGGATGTAGTGTAGAGTGTAGGATGTAGGCTGTAGTGTGTAGAGTGTAGGATGTAGATCGTAGGGTGTAGGGTGTAGAGTGTAGGGTGTAGAGTGTAGGGTGTAGAGTGTACAGTGTAGGGTGTAGAGTGTAGGGTGTAGAGTGTAAGGTGTAGAGTGAAGAGTGTAGGGTGTAGGGTGTAGAGTGAAGAGTGTAGAGTGCAGAGTGCAGAGTTTAGAGTGTAGGGTGTAGAGTGTAGCGTGTTGGATGTAGAGTGTAGTTTGTAGAGTGTAGGGTGTAGAGTGTAGGGTGCAGAGTGCAGGGTGCAGAGTGCAGAGTTTAGAGTGTAGGGTGTAGAGTGTAGGGTGTAGAGAGTAGAGTAAAGGATGTAGAGTGTAGGGTGTAGAGTGTAGGATGTAGAGTGTAGGTTGTAGGGTGTAGAGTGAAGAGTGTAGGGTGTAGAGTGTAGGGTGCAAGGTGTAGGGTGTAGAGTGTAGATTGTAGGGTGTACAGTGTAGAGTGTAGGGTGTAGAGTGTAGATTGTAGAGTGTAGGGTGTAGAGTGTAGAGTGTAGGGTGTAGGGTGTAGAGTGTAGGATGTAGAGTGTAGGGTGTAGAGTTTAGAGTGTAGAGTGTAGGGTGTAGAGTGTGCGGTGTAAGGTGTAGAGTGTAGGGTGTAGAGTGTAGGATGCAGAGTGTAACGTGCAGTGTGTAGAGTGTAGGGTGTAGCGTGTAGAGTGTAGGGTGTAGAGTGTAGAGTGTAGAGTGTAGGTTGTAGGATGTAGAGTGCAGCGTGCAGTGTGTAGAGTGTATGGTGTAGGGTGTAGAGAGTAGGGTGTAGAGTGTAGACTGATTATTCTAACACTTGTTATGACCCAATGGGGAAATGGGGAAATGTGAAGTGTTTTCAATTAGCTCCAATACTAATAGAGACTACTGCTCACCGCTTCCTGTATGCCTGTAGGCCAGAAGAAAGAGCAAGAATACGCAAAAAATTTCAACCTCTGATCATTTTAACACAAGTTACGACCCAATGGGGAAATTGGGAAAAATGTGAAATATTTTCAACTAGCTCCTATACTAACAGAGACTACTGCTCACCGCTTCCCGTATGCCTGTAGGACAGTGGAAAGTGCAAGAAAACGCAAAAAATTTCAACTTCTGATCATTCTAACACAAGTTATGACCCAACGGGGAAATGGGGAAAAATGTGAAATGTTTTCAGGTAGCTCCTATACTAATAGAGACTACTGCTCACCACTTTCCGTATGCCTGTAGGCCAGTGGATAGAACAAGAAAACGCAAAACATTTCAACTTCTGATCATTCTAACACAAGTTATGACCCAATGGAGAAATAGGGAAAAATGGGATATGTTTTCAGTCATATTCTATACTAATAGAGACTACTGCTCACCGCTTGCCGTATGCCTCTAGCCCAAAGGAAAGAGCGAGAAAACGCAAAAAATTTCAACCTCTGATCATTTTAACACAAGTTATGACCCAATGGGGAAATGGGGAAAAATGTGAAATGTTTTCAGTTATATCCTATACTAATAGAGACTACTGCTCACCGCTAGCCGTATGCCTCTAGCCCAAAGGAAAGAGCAAGAAAAGCAAACAATTTCAACCTCTGATCATTCTAACACAAGTTATGACAATATGGGGAAATGGGGAAAACTGTGAATCGTACATTCTACATCCTACATTCTACAGTCTACATCCTACACTCTACTACGCTCTACACCTTACACTCTACACCCTACACCATACACCCTACACTCTACAACCTACACTCTACACTCTACACCCTACACCCTATACCCTACACCCTACGCTCTACACCCTACTCTCTACATCCTACCCTCTACACCCTACACTCTACACTCTACACCCTACACCCTACACTCTAAATCCTACACTCTATACCCTACACTCTACACTCTTCACTCTACACCCTACACCTTACACTCTACACTCTACACCTTACACCATATACTCTACAACCCTACACTCTACACCCTACACTCTACAGCCTACACCCTACACTCTACACTACACCCTACACTCTACACCCTACACTCTACATCTTACACTATACACCCTACACTGTACACTCTACACCCTACACACTACACCGTGCACTCTACACCCTACACTCTACACTCTACACACTACACACTACACTTTACACCCTACACCCTACACTCTACATCCTTCACTCTACACTCTACACTCTACATCCTGCACTCTACACTTTACATCCAACACTCTACACTCTACACTCTGCACCCTACACTCTACACCCTACACTCCACACTCTGCACTCTACACCCTACACTCTGCACCCTACACTCTACAATCTACACTCTACACCATACACTCTACACTACACTCTATATCCTACACCCTACACTCTACACTCTACACCCTACACTCTACACCCTACACTCTACACCCTACACTCTACACTCTACACCCTACACTCTACACTCTACAACCTACACTCTACACCCTACACTCTACACCCTACACTCTACCCGCTACACTCTACACCCTACAATCTACTCTCTACATGCTACACCCTGCACCCCACACTCTACACTGTACACCCTACACTCTACACCCTACACTCTACATCCTACACTCTACACTCTACACCCTACTCCCTACACTCTACACCCTACATTCTACACTCTACACCCTACACCCTACACTCTACACCCTACACTCTACACTCTACACCCTACACTTTACCCTCTACACGCTACACTCTACACCCTACACTCTAGACTCTGCTTTCTACATCCTACACCCTACACCCCACACTCTACACTCTACATCCTACACTCTACACCCTACACTCTACATCTTACACTCTACACCCTACACTCTACACCCTACACCCTACACTCTACACCCTACACCCTACACCCTACACTCTACACTCTACATTCTACACCCTACACTCTACATTCTACACCCTGCACTCTACACCCTACACTCTACACTCTACATCCTACACCCTACACCCCACACTCTACACCCTACACTCTACACCCTACACTCTACATCCTACAATCTACACTTAACACCCTACACTCTACACTCTAGACCCTACAGTCTACAGTCTATACCCTACACTCTACACTCTACACCCTACACCCTAGACCCTACATTCTGCACCCTACACTGTACATCCTACACTCTACTCTACACCCTACACTCTACTCTCTACATCCAACACCCTACACCCCACACTCTACACCCTACACTCTACACCCTACACTCTACATCTTACACTCTACACCCTACACTCTACACTCTACACCCTACACCCTACACCCTACACTCTACACCCTACACTCTACACCCTACACCCTACGCTCTACACCCTACACTCTACATTCTACACCCTACACTCTACACCCTACACTCTACACCCTACACCCTACACTCTACACTCTACACACTACACCCTGCACTCTACACCCTACACTCTACACTCTACTCTCTACATCCTACACCCTACACCCCACACTCTAAACTCTACACCCTACACTCTACATCCAACACTCTGCACTCTACACCCTACACTCTACACCCTACAGCCTACACTCTACACCCTACTCTCTACACCCTACACCGTACACTCTACTCTCTACATCCTACACCCCACACTCTACACCCTACACCCTACACTCTACATCCTACATGCTACACTCTACACTTTACACCCTACACTCTACACTCTACACCCTACACTCTACACTCTACACCCTACATTCTACACTCTACACCCTACACCTCACACCCTAAACCCTACACTCTACAGCCTACACTCTACACTCTACACCCTACACTCTACCCTCTAAACGCTACACTCTACACCCTACACTCTACACTCTACTCTCTACATCCTACACCCTACACCCCACACTCTAAACTCTACACCCTACACTCTACATCCTACACTCTACACTCTACACGCTACACTCTACACCCTACAGCCTACACTCTACACCCTACACTCTACACCCTACAACCTGCACTCTACTCTGTACATCCTACATGCTTCACTCTACACTTTACACCCTACACTCTACACCCTACACCCTACACACTACACTCTGCACCCTACACTCTGCACCCTACACTCTACACCCTACAGTCTACAGTCTACACCCTACACTCTACACTCTACACCCTACATACTACATCCTACACTCTACACTCTACACCCTACACTCTACACCCTACACACTACACTCTGCACCCTACACTCTACACTCTACAGTCTACAGTCTACACCCTACACTCTACACTCTACACCCTACACCCTAGACCCTACATTCTACACCCTACACTCTACACCCTACACTGTACATCCTACACTCTACTCTCTACCCCCTACACTCTACACCCTACATTCTACACTCTGCACCCTACACTCTGCACCTACACTCAACACCCTACACTCTACACCCTACACTCTACATCCTACACTCTACACCCTACACTGTACACCCTACACCCTACACTGTACACTCTACACCCTACATTCTACTCCCTACACTCTACACTCTACACCCTACACTCTACAGCCCACACTACACTCTACACCCTACACTCTACACTCTACACTCTACACCCTACACCCTAAACTCTACACCTAGAGTGTAGAGTGTAGGGTGTAGGGTGTAGAATGTAGAGTGTAGCGTGTAGAGTGTAGGGTGTAGGGTGTACAGTGTAGAGTGTAGGGAGTAAAATGTAGGTTGTAGAGTGTACAATGTAAGGTATAGCGTGTAGAGTGTAGGGTGTAGGGTGTAGGATGAAGAGTGTAGGGTGTACAGTGTAGAATGTAGGGTGTAGAGTGTAGAGTGTAGAGTGTAGAATGTAAAGTGTAGAGTGCAGGATGTAGAGCGTAGTGTAGGATGTAGAGTATAGGGTGTAGAGTGTAGGGTGTAGAGTGTAGAGTGTAGAGTGTAGGGTGTAGGGTGTTGAGTATAGGGCGCAGAGTGCACGGTGCAGAGTGTAGGGTGTAGAGTGTAGGGTGCAGGGTGTTTAGTGTAGAGTGTAGGATGTAGAGTGTAGGTTGTAAAGTGTAGGGTGTAGAGTGTAGAGTGTGGGATGTAGGGTGTAGGATGTAGAGAGTAGAGTGTAGAGTGTAGGGTGTAGGGTGCAGAGTGTAGCGTGTAGGGTGTAGAGTGTAGGGTGTAGTGAGTAGGGTGTAGAGTCTAGAATGTAGGGTGTAGAGTGTAGGGTGTAGGGTGTAGAATGTAGAGTGTAGGGTGTAGAGTGTAGAATGTAGGGTGTAGAGTGTAGGGTGTAGAGTGTAGGGTGTAGGGTGTGGAGTGTAGGGTGTAGAGTGTAGGATGTAAAGTGTAGGGTGTAGAGTGTAGGGTGTAATGTGTAGAGTGTGGGGTGTAGGGTGTAGGATGTAGCGTGTAGTGTGTAGGGTGTAGAGAGTAGAGTGTAGGATGTACAGTGTAGGGTGTAGTGTGTAGAGTGTAGAATGTAGGGTGTAGAATGTAGGGTGTAGAGTGTAGGGTGTAGACTATAGACTGTAGGGTGTAGGGTGTAGAGTGTATTGTGTAGAGTGTAGAGTGTAGGGTGTAGAGTGAAGGGTATAGAGTGTAGTGTGTAGGGTGTAGAATGTAGGGTGTAGAGTGTAGAGTGTAGGATGTAGATTGTGGGGTGTTGAGTGTAGGGAGTAGAGTGTAGAGTGTAGGGTGTAGAGTGTAGAGTGTAGGATGGAGAGTGTAGGGTGTAGTGTGTAGAGTGTAGGGTGTAGAGCGTAGAGTGTAGGATGGAGAGTGTAAGGTGTAAAGTGTAGGGTGTAGAGTGTAGATTGTAGGATGTAGATTGTAGAGTGTAGGATGTAGGCTGTAGTGTGTAGAGTGTAGGATGTAGATTGTAGGGTGTAGAGTGTACAGTGTAGGGTGTAGAGTGTAGGGTGTAGAGTGTAGGGTGTAGAGTGAAGAGTGTAGGGTGTAAAGTGTAGAGTGAAGAGGTTAGGGTGTAGAGTGTAGCGTGTTAGATGTAGAGTGTAGGGTGTAGAGTGTAGGGTGCAGAGTGCAGGGTGCAGAGTGCGGGGTTTAGAGTGTAGGGTGTAGAATGTAGGGTGTAGAGAGTAGAGTGTAGGATGTAGAGTGTAGGGTGTAGAGAGTAGAGTGTAGGGAGTAGAGTGTAGAGTGTAGGGTGTAGAGTGTATAGTGTAGGATGGAGAGTGTAGAGTGTAGGGTGTAGTGTGTAGAGTGTAGGGTGTAGAGTGAAGAGTGTAGGGTGTAGGGTGTAGAGTGAAGAGTGTAGGGTGTAGAGTGTAGGTTGTAGAGTGTAGGGTGCAGAGTGCAGGGTGCAGAGTTTAGAGTGTAGGGTGTAGGGTGTAGAGAGTAGAGTGTAGAATGTAGAGTGTAGGGTGTAGAGAGTAGAGTAAAGGATGTAGAGTGTAGGGTGTAGAGTGTAGGATGTAGAGTGTAGGGTGTAGAGTGTAGGATGTAGAGTGTAGGGTGTAGAGTGTAGGGTGTAGAGAGTAGAGTGTAGAGTGTAGATTGTAGGGTGTACAGTGTGGAGTGTAGAGTGTAGGGTGTAGAGTGTAGATTGTAGAGTATAGGGTGTAGAGGGTAGAGTGTAGGGTGCAGAGTAGTGTTGAGCCATACCTTCCGATATCGGAAAGTATCGGTATCGGAAAGTATCGGCCGATACCGTCAAAGTATCGGATCTAATCCGATACCGATACCCGATCCCAATGCAAGTAAATGGGACGAAAATATCGGAATTAAAATAAACCCTTTCTTTCCGTGTAGATAAATTCTACATGAAGGAAAACAACTAAGAATAATGTAGGATGTATTAGGGGAGGTGGCGGAGACATTAAAGGCACAGAGGTTTAGCCCAAACAAATAGAATAGCAGGTTTTTATAGTTTTTTTTATGACGTTCGGCGTTAGAAAGATTTTGACTATGTTATTTTTTATTTTTTTTCCAGATATTGATGTTTCACTACTTCCACGTCCTTCACCTTCTTTTTTACTTCTCCCACTTTCTTCTTCATTATCCTCATCATCAGCTTCTTTGACATCAACTATCTTCACCTTATTCATCTTCTTCTACCTATATTTTTTTTTTTACATTGTTCATATTCTTTTTATTTAACTATTATCTTTTTCATATTCAACTTCTTCATCATATTCTTATTTGTGACAGGCATTCCCGTAGTTGTTATCTATAAAAGTTTGAAGATTACACCTTCCGTTCTGCCTGTCACAAAAGAGTTACATTTGTCCGCGTTCAGTTTGGCCTGCAGCATCAGGCTTTATCCAGGGGCACCACGAGGAGGAACGGACTCACCCCCATACACTGCTTAGTCTTCTTCTGCTTATAATTTAGATAATATCTTTTGCTCTGATATTTAGTCTTATGCTTAATGTTCTTCTGCTCTTTGTTCTGCAGCCTCTTGTTCTTCTGCTTCTTGGTCTCCCATGTCGTCGTCGTCTCCAGGGTCGTCATCTCCAGAGTCGTCGTCTCCGGGGTCGTCATCTCCGGGGTCATCGTCATCGGGGTGGTCTTCAGGGTCATCGTCTCCAGGGTCGTCGTCATCTCAGTGGTCGTCGTCTCTGGTGTCGTCGTCATCTTAGGGGTGGTCTTCCGGGTCGTCGTCTTTAGGGTCTTGAACTTGGAAATGTAGCAGAAGGTACAAGAAGGCTGAGAAAATGCCGAGAAACAGCTGATGGAACTGGAACTCGGATGGCTACCCGAAGGTCCAAGAGCCAATGGAACTACCGAGGACCAGCTGACGTTACTGGAACCCGGTTACTAAGCAGGAGGTACCCGTGCCTGAAAGCACTACCAAGGACCACCTGACGTTGGTGGAACTCGGATACCCAGAGGGAGGCACCTAAGCCAAAGGCTCTGCCCGGAACCAGCTGACGGTACTGGAACCAGGATGGGGAGCAGAAGGTACAAGAGCAAAAGACACTGCCGAGAACCAGCTGACGGTACTGGAACCCGGATGGGTAGCCGAAGGTCCAAGAGCCAATGGAACTACCGACGACCAGCTGACGTTACTGGAACCCGGTTACTAAGCAGGAGGTACCCGTGCTGAAAGCACTACCAAGGACCACCTGATGTTGGTGGAACTCAGATACCCAGAGGGAGGCACCTAAGCCAAAGGCTCTGCCCGGAACCAGCTGACGGTACTGGAACCAGGATGGGGAGCAGAAGGTACAAGAGCAAAAGACACTGCCGAGAACCAGCTGACGGTGCTGGAACCCGGATGGGTAGCCGAAGGTCCAAGAGCCAATGGAACTACCGAGGACCAGCTGACGTTACTGGAACCCGGTTACTAAGCAGGAGGTGCCCGTGCCTGAAAGCACTACCAAGGACCACCTGACGTTGGTGGAACTCGGATACCCAGAAGGAGGCACCTAAGCCAAAGGCTCTGCCCGGAACCAGCTGACGGTGCTGGAACCAGGATGGGGACCTATTCAAGCTTGTCTTCCTAGAGCCCCAACTAGCAGTGTTGGAGCAAAGGGTCAGCAGGAGGAGGAGAGGGAGCAGAGTGTAGGCCGAAGCCTGCACTGGTGGCAGCTTTGGGTCTGTTGTGCCTGCGTGGCTGTTGCAGGACACGTTGCCGGCTACACAGCAGGGGAACAGCTGACGGTGCTGAACCCCACTGACACATTGGCTGGTGTTTTTCTCTGTGCAGCTAGCAGTACCGGGCCCCAACTGACGGTGTTAGAGCCCAGGCTCTGCAGGGGGAGCAGAGTGTAGGCCGAAGCCTAATTGAACCAATTTTAAAGGTAACCTTTAACCCCCCCTCAGGTGTTACAAACTAGAAGAGCCACAGCTTATGCAGCAGTAGTGCTGCACAAGTCAAAGGTTGCTCTTTTAATTTTTCTCCTTGCACACGCTGAATGAAACACGTATAACATTTAGCCCTTTATACAGTCAAACTGTGTTGGAGGCGGGAGTTCCGTTCGTAATGAGACGCAGCACAGATGTCAAGAATCCCACCTTGGTGCTGGGCGCAGCCTCCTGAGCATTGTTATTTGCTGTACAGGAGTCTGCGCTGTCGTTTTATCCCTTGGCCTTGCGCTGTTAGCGCTGCCCATCTTCTGGCATCATTTACTGTCGGCCGGTGCGGTTCGCGATGACCATGAATCCCAGCCCCGCAGTGTCTTTACATAGTTAAAACACTGCGGGGCTGGGATTCATGGCCTGGCGCAGTACATATGTTGGCCTCTCACACTCGGGTCCTTACACCCGCTTCAGACTGTGCGGCGTCAGCTGATCCCTTATCGCATGCCGCGGCCATGAAGCCGCACAGTCTGAGGAAGGCGGAAGGAGATGAGGGACAGGCGAACATATGCACTGCTCATGCCCATCAATCACACCCTCACAGTCCAAATAAATAAGACACCGAGGGGCGTTGTGTGGGGCAGGGCGGCCGCAGAGGCGCAGGCAACCAAACAATGATGCCAGAAGATGGGCAGCGCTACCAAGGGGGTTGCAGCGTGTCATTACAAAGGAAAGTCACACCTCCGGGACGGTTAAATGGTCACAGAGGACACATTTTAGACGTGTTCAGTTCCACATGTGCGAGGAGAATAAGTTTATGAGCCACCTTGCACACATGCAGCATTACCGCTGTACAAGGTGGCTGTAAAACATACAAACGCCTGGGGGAGGGGGGACAGGTTCCCTTCAATTTCAGTTCTTGTGTCTGCGTGGCTTTTGCAGGACACGATGCCGGCTACACAGCAGGGGAACAGCTGGCGGTGCTGAACCCCACTGACACATTGGCGAGGTGTTTGGCTCTATGCAGCCAGCACATCTGGGCCCCAACTGGCAGTGTTAGAGCCCAGGGACAGCAGGAGGAGGAGAGGGAGCAGAGTGTAGGCCGAAGCCTGCACTGGCGGCAGCTTTGGGTCTGTTGTGTCTGCGTGGCAGTTGCAGGACACGTTGCCGGCTACACAGCAGGGGAACAGCTGGCGGTGCTGAACCCCACTGACACATTGGCGAGGTGTTTGGCTCTGTGCAGCCAGCACATCTGGGCCCCAACTGGCGGTGTTAGAGCCCAGGGACAGCAGCAGGAGGAGAGGGAGCGGAGTGTAGGCGGAAGCCTAATTGAACCAATTTCAAAGGTATCCTTAAACCCCCCCTCAGGTGTTCCAAACTAGAAGAGCCACAGCTTATGCAGCAGTAGTGCTGCACAAGTCAAAGGTTGCTCTTTTAATTTTTCTCCTTGCACACGCTGAATGAAACACGTATAACATTTAGCCCTTTATACAGTCAAACTGTGTTGGAGGCACGAGTTCCCTTCGTAATGAGACACAGCACAGATGTAAAGAATCCCACCTTGGTGCTGGGTGCAGCCTCCTGAGCGTTGTTATTTGCTGTACAGGAGTCTGCGCTGTCGTGTTATCCCTTGGCCTAGCGCTGTTAGCGCTGCCCATCCTCTGACATCATGTAATGTCGGCCGGTGCGGTTCGCGGTGACCATGAATCCCAGCCCCGCAGTGTCTTAACATTGTTAAAACACTGCGGGGCTGGGATTCATGGCCTGGCGCAGTACATATGTTCGCCTCTCACACTGGGGTCCTTACACCCGCTTCAGACTGTGCGGCGTCAGCTGATCCCTTATCGCATGCCACGGCCATGAAGCCGCACAGTCCGAAGAAGGCGGAAGGAGATGACGGACAGGCGAAGAAATGCACCGTTCATGCCCATCAATCACACCCTCGCAGTCCAAATAAATAAGACACCGAGGGGCGTTGTGTGGGGCAAGGCGGCCGCAGAGGCGCAGGCAGCCAAACAATGATGCCAGAAGACGGGCAGCGCTACCAAGGGGGTTGCAGCGTGTCATTACAAAGGAAAGTCACACCTCCGGGACGGTTAAATGGTCACACAGAGGACACATTTTAGACGTGTTTTCAGTTCCACATGTGCGAGGAGAATAAGTTTATGAGCCACCTTGCACACATGCAGCATTACCGCTGTACAAGGTGGCTGTAAAACATACAAACCCCTGGGGGAGGGGGGACAGGTTCCCTTCAATTTCAGTTCTTGTGTCTGCGTGGCTTTTGCAGGACACGATGCCGGCTGCACAGCAGGGGAACAGCTGGCGGTGCTGAACCCCACTGACACATTGGCGAGGTGTTTGGCTCTGTGCAGCCAGCACATCTGGGCCCCAACTGGCGGTGTTAGAGCCCAGGGACAGCAGGAGGAGGAGAGGGAGCAGAGTGTAGGCCGAAGCCTGCACTGGCGGCAGCTTTGGGTCTGTTGTGCCTGCTTGGCTGTTGCAGGACACGTTGCCGGCTACACAGCAGGGGAACAGCTGGTGGTGCTGAACCCCACTGACACATTGGCTGGTGTTTTTCTCTGTGCAGCTAGCAGTACCGGGCCCCAACTGGCGGTGTTAGAGCCCAGGCTCTGCAGGGGGAGCAGAGTGTAGGCCGAAGCCTAATTGAACCAATTTTAAAGGTAACCTTTAACCCCCCCTCAGGTGTTCCAAACTAGAAGAGCCACAGCTTATGCAGCAGTAGTGCTGCACAAGTCAAAGGTTGCTCTTTTAATTTTTCTCCTTGCACACGCTGAATGAAACACGTATAACATTTAGCCCTTTATACAGTCAAACTGTGTTGGAGGCGCGAGTTCCCTTCGTAATGAGACGCAGCACAGATGTCAAGAATCCCACCTTGGTGCTGGGTGCAGCCTCCTGAGCGTTGTTATTTGCTGTACAGGAGTCTGCGCTGTCGTGTTATCCCTTGGCCTAGCGCTGTTAGCGCTGCCCATCCTCTGACATCATGTAATGTCGGCCGGTGCGGTTCGCGATGACCATGAATCCCAGCCCCGCAGTGTCTTAACATTGTTAAAACACTGCGGGGCTGGGATTCATGGCCTGGCGCAGTACATATGTTCGCCTCTCACACTGGGGTCCTTACACCCCCTTCAGACTGTGCGGCGTCAGCTGATCCCTTATCGCATGCCACGGCCATGAAGCCGCACAGTCCGAAGAAGGCGGAAGGAGATGAGGGACAGGCGAAGAAATGCACCGTTCATGCCCATCAATCACACCCTTGCAGTCCAAATAAATAAGACACCGAGGGGCGTTGTGTGGGGCAAGGCGGCCGCAGAGGCGCAGGCAGCCAAACAATGATGCCAGAAGACGGGCAGCGCTACCAAGGGGGTTGCAGCGTGTCATTACAAAGGAAAGTCACACCTCCGGGACGGTTAAATGGTCACACAGAGGACACATTTTAGACGTGTTTTCAGTTCCACATGTGCGAGGAGAATAAGTTTATGAGCCACCTTGCACACATGCAGCATTACCGCTGTACAAGGTGGCTGTAAAACATACAAACCCCTGGGGGAGGGGGGACATGTTCCCTTCAATTTCAGTTCTTGTGTCTGCGTGGCTTTTGCAGGACACGATGCCGGCTACACAGCAGGGGAACAGCTGGCGGTGCTGAACCCCACTGACACATTGGCTGGTGTTTTTCTCTGTGCAGCTAGCAGTACCGGGCCCCAACTGGCGGTGTTAGAGCCCAGGCTCTGCAGGGGGAGCAGAGTGTAGGCCGAAGCCTAATTGAACCAATTTTAAAGGTAACCTTTAACCCCCCCTCAGGTGTTCCAAACTAGAAGAGCCACAGCTTATGCAGCAGTAGTGCTGCACAAGTCAAAGGTTGCTCTTTTAATTTTTCTCCTTGCACACGCTGAATGAAACACATATAACATTTAGCCCTTTATACAGTCAAACTGTGTTGGAGGCGCGAGTTCCCTTCGTAATGAGACGCAGCACAGATGTCAAGAATCCAACCTTGGTGCTGGGTGCAGCCTCCTGAGCGTTGTTATTTGCTGTACAGCAGTCTGCGCTGTCGTGTTATCCCTTGGCCTAGCGCTGTTAGCGCTGCCCATCCTCTGACATCATGTAATGTCGGCCGGTGCGGTTCGCGATGACCATGAATCCCAGCCCCGCAGTGTCTTAACATTGTTAAAACACTGCGGGGCTGGGATTCATGGCCTGGCGCAGTACATATGTTCGCCTCTCACACTGGGGTCCTTACACCCGCTTCAGACTGTGCGGCGTCAGCTGATCCCTTATCGCATGCCACGGCCATGAAGCCGCACAGTCCGAAGAAGGCGGAAGGAGATGAGGGACAGGCGAAGAAATGCACCGTTCATGCCCATCAATCACACCCTCGCAGTCCAAATAAATAAGAAACCGAGGGGCGTTGTGTGGGGCAAGGCGGCCGCAGAGGCGCAGGCAGCCAAACAATGATGCCAGAAGACGGGCAGCGCTACCAAGGGGGTTGCAGCGTGTCATTACAAAGGAAAGTCACACCTCCGGGACGGTTAAATGGTCACACAGAGGACACATTTTAGACGTGTTTTCAGTTCCACATGTGCGAGGAGAATAAGTTTATGAGCCACCTTGCACACATGCAGCATTACCGCTGTACAAGGTGGCTGTAAAACATACAAACGCCTGGGGGAGGGGGGACAGGTTCCCTTCAATTTCAGTTCTTGTGTCTGCGTGGCTTTTGCAGGACACGATGCCGGCTACACAGCAGGGGAACAGCTGGCGGTGCTGAACCCCACTGACACATTGGCGAGGTGTTTGGCTCTGTGCAGCCAGCACATCTGGGCCCCAACTGGCGGTGTTAGAGCCCAGGGACAGCAGGAGGAGGAGAGGGAGCAGAGTGTAGGCCGAAGCCTGCACTGGCGGCAGCTTTGGGTCTGTTGTGCCTGCGTGGCTGTTGCAGGACACGTTGCCGGCTACACAGCAGGGGAACAGCTGGCGGTGCTGAACCCCACTGACACATTGGCTGGTGTTTTTCTCTGTGCAGCTAGCAGTACCGGGCCCCAACTGGCGGTGTTAGAGCCCAGGCTCTGCAGGGGGAGCAGAGTGTAGGCCGAAGCCTAATTGAACCAATTTTAAAGGTAACCTTTAACCCCCCCTCAGGTGTTCCAAACTAGAAGAGCCACAGCTTATGCAGCAGTAGTGCTGCACAAGTCAAAGGTTGCTCTTTTAATTTTTCTCCTTGCACACGCTGAATGAAACACGTATAACATTTAGCCCTTTATACAGTCAAACTGTGTTGGAGGTGCGAGTTCCCTTCGTAATGAGACGCAGCACAGATGTCAAGAATCCCACCTTGGTGCTGGGTGCAGCCTCCTGAGCGTTGTTATTTGCTGTACAGGAGTCTGCGCTGTCGTGTTATCCCTTGGCCTAGCGCTGTTAGCGCTGCCCATCCTCTGACATCATGTAATGTCGGCCGGTGCGGTTCGCGATGACCATGAATCCCAGCCCCGCAGTGTCTTAACATTGTTAAAACACTGCGGGGCTGGGATTCATGGCCTGGCGCAGTACATATGTTCGCCTCTCACACTGGGGTCCTTACACCCGCTTCAGACTGTGCGGCGTCAGCTGATCCCTTATCGCATGCCACGGCCATGAAGCCGCACAGTCCGAAGAAGGCGGAAGGAGATGAGGGACAGGCAAAGAAATGCACCGTTCATGCCCATCAATCACACCCTTGCAGTCCAAATAAATAAGACACCGAAGGGCGTTGTGTGGGGCAAGGCGGCCGCAGAGGCGCAGGCAGCCAAACAATGATGCCAGAAGACGGGCAGCGCTACCAAGGGGGTTGCAGCGTGTCATTACAAAGGAAAGTCACACCTCCGGGACGGTTAAATGGTCACACAGAGGACACATTTTAGACGTGTTTTCAGTTCCACATGTGCGAGGAGAATAAGTTTATGAGCCACATTGCACACATGCAGCATTACCGCTGTACAAGGTGGCTGTAAAACATACAAACGCCTGGGGGAGGGGGGACAGGTTCCCTTCAATTTCAGTTCTTGTATCTGCGTGGCTTTTGCATGACACGATGCCGGCTACACAGCAGGGGAACAGCTGGCGGTGCTGAACCCCACTGACACATTGGCGAGGTGTTTGGCTCTGTGCAGCCAGCACATCTGGGCCCCAACTGGCGGTGTTAGAGCCCAGGGACAGCAGGAGGAGGAGAGGGAGCAGAGTGTAGGCCAAAGCCTGCACTGGCGGCAGCTTTGGGTCTGTTGTGTCTGCGTGGCATTTGCAGGACACGTTGCCGGCTACACAGCAGGGGAACAGCTGGCGGTGCTGAACCCCACTAACACATTGGCGAGGTGTTTGGCTCTGTGCAGCCAGCACATCTGGGCCCCAACTGGCGGTGTTAGAGCCCAGGGTCAGCAGGAGGAGAGGGAGCGGAGTGTAGGCCGAAGCCTAATTGAACCAATTTCAAAGGTAACCTTTAACCCCCCCTCAGGGGTTACAAACTAGAAGAGCCACAGCTTATGCAGCAGTAATGCTGCACAAGTCAAAGGTTGCTCTTTTAATTTTGCTCCTTGCACACGCTGAAAGGAACACGTATAACATTTAGGCCCTTACACAGTCAAACTGATTTTGAGGCGTGAGTTCCCTTCATAAAGAGACGCAGTACAGCTGGCAAAAATTCCACCTTGGTGCTTTGCGCGGCCTCCTGAGCATCGTTATTTGTTGCACAGGAGTCTGCGCTTTTGTGTTATCCCTTGGCCTTGCGCTGTTAGCGCTGCCCATCCTCTGACATCATGTAATGTCGGCCGTTGCGGTTTGCGATGACCATGAATCCCAGCCCCGCAGTGTCTTAACATTGTTAAAACACTGCGGGGCTGGGATTCATGGCCTGGCGCAGTACATATGTTCGCCTCTCACTTGGGTTCTTACACCCGCTTCAGACTATGCGGCGTCAGCTGATCCCTTATCGCATGCCACGGCCATGAAGCCGCACAGTCCGAAGAAGGCGGAAGGAGATGAGGGACAGGCGAAGAAATGCACCGTTCATGCCCATCAATCACACCCTCGCAGTCCAAATAAATAAGACCCCGAGGGGCGTTGTGTGGGGCAAGGCGGCCGCAGAGGCGCAGGCAGCCAAACAATGATGCCAGAAGATGGGCAGCGCTACCAAGGAGCTTGCTGCGTGTCAATACAAAGGAAAATCACACCTGAGGGACATTTTAATGGTCGCAGAGGACTCATTTTAGACGTGTTCAGTTCAACCTGGGCAAGGAGAATAAGTTTCTGAGCCACCTTGCACACATGCAGCATTACCGCTGTACAAGGTGGCTGTAAAACATACAAACGCCTGGGGGAGGGGGGACAGGTTCCCTTCAATTTCAGTTCTTGTGTCTGCGTGGCTGTTGCAGGACACGTTGCCGGCTGCACAGCAGGGAACAGCTGGCGGTGCTGAACCCCACTGACACATTGGCTGGTGTTTTGCTCTGTGCAGCTAGCAGTATCGGGACCCAACTGGCGGTGTTAGAGCCCAGGGTCAGCAGGAGGAGGAGAGGGAGCAGAGTGTAGGCAGAAGCCTGCACTGGCGGCAGCTTTGGGTCTGTTGTGTCTGCGTGGCAGTTGCAGGACACGTTGCCGGCTACACAGCAGGGGAACAGCTGGCGGTGCTGAACCCCACTAACACATTGGCGAGGTGTTTGGCTCTGTGCAGCCAGCACATCTTGGCCCCAACTGGCGGTGTTAGAGCCCAGGGTCAGCAGGAGGAGGAGAGGGATTAGAGTGTAGGCCGAAGCCTGCACTGGAGCAAGTTGAAAGGGAAACTTTAACCCCCCCCCAAGCGTTTGTAGCTGAATCCCCCAGTGGGATTAAATCAGAAGACAGTACGAGGCGGGATCTCGTCCAGCGCGGCCGCACAGGCGCAGCCAGCCTGACACCAAATGATGTCAGAAGACGGGCAGCGCAAAATGTGTGCATGGCCAAGGGCTAACCTAACAGCGCAGGCTCCGGGACTGATTCAAACAACGCTGAGGAGGCGGTGCACGGCGCCAAGGGGGTAAGAATGACGGCTGTGCTGCGTCACATCACAAAGGAAAGTTCCACCAACCGGACGGTATCACGGTAGGAGGGGACACTTTTCATAAGTGTTAGGTTCAGCATGTGCAAGGAGCACCACGAAAAGAGGCACTTTTTCCCTTTGCATCATTACTGCTGCACAAGGTGGCTCCTTCAGTAACAAACGCCTGGGGGGGGGACAGGTTCCCTTAAATTTAACTTGTTGTGCCTGCGTGGCGGTCGCAGTACACGTTGCCGTATACACAGCAGGGGAACAGCTGATGTTACTGAACCCCAATAACAGAGGAGGGACTGTTGACTGTGCGTACAGCACTTCTGGATGGCAACTAGCGGTGTTGGAGCCCAGGGACAGGAGGGGGAGGTGGAGGTGGAGGAGATAGGAGGGATTGCCACACACACAGCAGGGGAACAGCTGACGTTACTGAACCCCAATAACAGAGGAGGGACTGTTGACTGTGCGTACAGCACTACCAGGCAACAACTAGCGGTGTTGGAGCCCAGGGACAGGAGGGGGAGGTGGAGGTGGAGGAGATAGGAGGGATTGCCACACACACAGCAGGGGAACAGCTGACGTTACTGAACCCCAATAACAGAGGAGGGACTGTTGACTGTGTGTACAGCACTTCTGGATGGCAACTAGCGGTGTTGGAGCCCAGGGACAGGAGGGGGAGGTGGAGGTGGAGGAGATAGGAGGGATTGCCACACACACAGCAGGGGAACAGCTGACGTTACTGAACCCCAATAACAGAGGAGGGACTGTTGACTGTGCGTACAGCACTACCAGGCAACAACTAGCGGTGTTGTAGCCCAGGGACAGGAGGAGGAGGAGGAGGTGGAGGAGATAGGAGGGATTGCCACACACACAGCTGGGGAACAGCTGACGTTACTGAACCCCAATAACAGAGGAGGGACTGTTGACTGTGCGTACAGCACTACCAGGCAACAACTAGCGGTGTTGGAGCCCAGGGACAGGAGGAGGAGGAGGAGGTGGAGGAGATAGGAGGGATTGCCACACACACAGCTGGGGAACAGCTGACGTTACTGAACCCCAATAACAGAGGAGGGACTGTAGGGACTGTGCGGACAGCACTTCTGGACGGCAACTAGCGGTGTTGGAGCCCAGGGACAGGAGGGGGAGGTGGAGGTGGAGGAGATAGGAGGGATTGCCACACACACAGCAGGGGAACAGCTGACGTTACTGAACCCCAACAACAGAGGAGGGACTGTAGGGACTGTGCGGACAGCACTTCTGGACAGCAACTAGCAGTGTTGGAGCCCAGGGACAGGAGAGGGAGGTGGAGGTGGAGGAGATAGGAGGGATTGCCACACACACAGCAGGGGAACAGCTGACGTTACTGAACCCCAATAACAGAGGAGGGACTGTTGACTGTGCGTACAGCACTACCAGGCAACAACTAGCGGTGTTGGAGCCCAGGGACAGGAGGGGGAGGTGGAGGTGGAGGAGATAGGAGGGATTGCCACACACACAGCAGGGGAACAGCTGACGTTACTGAACCCCAATAACAGAGGAGGGACTGTTGACTGTGCGTACAGCACTACCAGGCAACAACTAGCGGTGTTGGAGCCCAGGGACAGGAGGAGGAGGAGGAGGAGGAGGTGGAGGAGATAGGAGGGATTGCCACACACACAGCTGGGGAACAGCTGACGTTACTGAACCCCAATAACAGAGGAGGGACTGCAGGGACTGTGCGGACAGCACTTCTGGACGGCAACTAGCGGTGTTGGAGCCCAGGGACAGGAGGAGGAGGAGGAGGTGGAGGAGATAGGAGGGATTGCCACACACACAGCTGGGGAACAGCTGACGTTACTGAACCCCAATAACAGAGGAGGGACTGTTGACTGTGCATACAGCACTACCAGGCAACAACTAGCGGTGTTGGAGCCCAGGGACAGGAGGAGGAGGAGGAGGTGGAGGAGATAGGAGGGATTGCCACACACACAGCTGGGGAACAGCTGACGTTACTGAACCCCAATAAGAGAGGAGGGACTGTAGGGACTGTGCGGACAGCACTTCTGGATGGCAACTAGCGGTGTTGGAGCCCAGGGACAGGAGGGGGAGGTGGAGGTGGAGGAGATAGGAGGGATTGCCACACACACAGCAGGGGAACAGCTGACGTTACTGAACCCCAATAACAGAGGAGGGACTGTTGACTGTGCGTACAGCACTACCAGGCAACAACTAGCGGTGTTGGAGCCCAGGGACAGGAGGGGGAGGTGGAGGTGGACGAGATAGGAGGGATTGCCACACACACAGCAGGGGAACAGCTGACGTTACTGAACCCCAATAACAGAGGAGGGACTGTTGACTGTGCGTACAGCACTTCTGGACGGCAACTAGCGGTGTTGGAGCCCAGGGACAGGAGGGGGAGGTGGAGGTGGAGGAGATAGGAGGGATTGCCACACACACAGCAGGGGAACAGCTGACGTTACTGAACCCCAATAACAGAGGAGGGACTGTTGACTGTGCGTACAGCACTACCAGGCAACAACTAGCGGTGTTGGAGCCCAGGGACAGGAGGAGGAGGAGGAGGTGGAGGAGATAGGAGGGATTGCCACACACACAGCTGGGGAACAGCTGACGTTACTGAACCCCAATAACAGAGGAGGGACTGTAGGGACTGTGCGGACAGCACTTCTGGACGGCAACTAGCGGTGTTGGAGCCCAGGGACAGGAGGAAAAGCAGAGGAACACAATGTGGGCCGAAGCCTGATTGGAGAAAGTCGAAAGGGAACCTTTAACCCCCCCCCAAGGCGTTTGTAGCTGAAAGAGCCAGCTTGTGCAGCACAAAAGATGCAAAAGGAAAAGGTGGCTCTTTTCATTATGCTCCTTGCAAACACAGAACTAAACACTTATAAAATGTGTCCCCTGAAACCGTGAGACCGTCCCGGAGGTGGGACTTTCCTTCGTAATATGACGCAGCACAGCCGTCATTCCTACCCCCTTGGCGCCGTGCCCCGGCTCCTCAGCGTTGTTTGATTCCGTCCCGGAGCCTACGCTGTTATGTTATCCCTTGGCCAGGCACACTTAGCGCTGCCCATCTTCTGACATCATTCGGTGTCAGGATGGCTGCGCCTGTGCGGACGCGCTGGCCGAGAGCCCGCCTCGCAGTGTCATCTAATGTAATCCCACCGCGGGCCTGGGATCCATGGCCATGTGCAGTGCATATCCTCGCCTCTCACTCCCCTCCCTACGGCTTCTTAAGACTGTGCGGTGTCACGGCCGTGGCATGCTATTAGGGACCAGCTGACACCGCACAGTCTGAAGAAGCCGTAGGGAGATGAGTGAGAGGTGGAGGTTCAGATATGCACTGCGCATGTCCATGGATCTCAGGCCCCCAGTGGGATTAAATCAGAAGACACTGCGAGGCGGGCTCTTGGCCAGCGCGGCCGCACAGGCGCAGCCATCCTGACACCAAATGATGTCAGAAGACGGGCAGCGCTAAGTGTGCCTGGCCAAGGGATAACATAACAGCGCAGGCTCCGGGACGGAATCAAACAACGCTGAGGAGCCGGGGCACGGCGCCAAGGGGGTAGGAATGACGGCTGTGCTGCGTCATATTACGAAGGAAAGTCCCACCTCCGGGACGGTTTTACGGTATCAGTGGACACATTTTATAAGTGTTAAGTTCTGCGTGTGCAAGGAGCTAAACAAAAATAGCTACCTTTTCCTTGTGCAGCATTACTGCTGCATAAGGTGGCTCTTTCAGTAACAAACGCCTTGGGGGGGGGGACAGGTTCCCTTACATTTCAGTTGTTGTGTCAGCGTGGCGGTCGCAGGACACATTGCCAGCTACACAGCTGGGGATCAGCTGACGTTACTGAAACCCAATAACACTGGGTCGTATGTTTTGACTGTGCAGACGGCACTTCTGAGCCTCAACTGGCGGTGTTGGAGCCCAGGAATTAAAGTTCAGGTGGTAGAAAGATGAACACAACAGGAGACCTGGATACTGTAGACAGTCACCTAATTATTTAATCAGGAAGAGGAGTGGCAAATTCCTGCGAGATCCAGGCCTTGTTCATTTTCAGGAAAGTAAGCCGGTCAACGTTATCGGAGGATAGTCGCATGCGACGGTCAGTTAGTACACCACCTGCAGCACTAAAGACACGTTCCGATAATACACTGGCCGCAGGGCAAGACAGCACCTCCAATGCATACTGGCTTAGCTCTGGCCATGTATCCAGCTTTGAGACCCAAAACTTGAAAGGTGAAGAGCCGTCTGGGAGTACAGCAAGAGGGCAAGACATGTAGTCTGTCACCATCTGACGGAACCGTTGCCTCCTGCTGACTGGAGCCGTCTGTGATGGTGTAGACTTTTGTGGCGGGCACAGAAAACTGTGCCACAGTTGGGCCATACTGGTCTTGCCTTGGGCAGAGGCACTGCTTCTGCTCCCTCTTTGTGCAGAGCCTCCACCACTGCCTGGACGCACTGAGCTGCTTTGGAATGCACTAGCAGCACTTCTCTCACTTGGAATGGAGAAGATGATGGAATTCACCAGTGTGTCTTGGTACTTCCGCATTTTTCGCTCCCGGTTCAACGGTGTGATGAGGCTTTCTACGTTGTCCCGGTAGCGAGGATCGAGGAGGGTGAACACCCAATAATCAGACATGTTGAGAATGTGGGCGATGCGGCGGTCGTTTCTCAGGCACTGCAGCATGTAATCCACCATGTGCTGCAGACTGCCAACTGCCCAAGAAACGCTGTCCCCTGCTGGAGGCGTGATCTCTGCCCGCTCGTCATCACCCCACCCTTGCTGTACACACTGAGTACTGGACAATTGTGTAACTCCCTCCTCTGGACAGATGTCTTCCTCCTCCATTGACTCCTCCTCATCCTCCTCACAAACTGTCCCCTGCCTACGCGTTTGTGAGGAACCACGTGGCGCTGACTGTCCAGAAGATGATGGAAATGCTGAATCCTCATCCTCCACCTCTTCCACAACATCATCCCTTAGCGCTTGCAGTGATTTTTCAAGCAGGCAGATAAGGGGGACAGTCATGCTGACTAGTGCATCATCTGCACTCGCCATCCGCGTGGAATAATCAAAGGGACGCAAAACCTGGCAGACGTCATTCATAGTGGCCCACTCTGTGGTTGTGAAGTCTGTACGGCCCTGAGTGCGACTTCTTTGCGCCTGAAGCAGCTGGTACTCCATTACAGCTTGCTGCTGCTCACACAACCGCTCCAACATATGTAACGTGGAATTCCACCTGGTAGGTAGGTCACATATGATGCGATGTTCCGGCAGGCGGTGTCGGCACTGCAGAGCCGCAATGCGCGCTTTTGTCGTGCTGGAACGCCGCAAGTGAGCACACTCTAGGCGGACCTTGTGCAGCAGTGCATCAAGATCCGGATAGTCCCTCAAAAAACTCTGCACGACCAAATTGAGCACATGTGCCAGACATGGGATGTGAGTGAGGTTGCCGAGGCCCAGAGCTGCCACCAGATTTCGGCCATTATCACACACTACCATGCCTGGCTGGAGATTTGCTGGCACAAACCACACATCGCTCTCCTGCTTGATGGCATTCCAGAGCTCCTGCGCTGTGTGGCTTCGATTCCCCAAATAAATTAATTTCAAGACGGCCTGTTGACGTTTGGCCACGGCTGTGCTCATGTTGGTCGTAACAGGTAAACGTTCATCACGGGTCCATGTGGAGGTGGACTGTGACGGCTCCTGCAGCGATGATTCTGAGGAACTGGTGTAAGAGGAGGAGTCAATGCGTACAGAATGGATTCCTGCAATCCTTGGAGTGGGCAGGACACGTCCTGCGCCACTCGCACGATCTTTACCCGGCTCAACGACATTAACCCAATGGGCAGTAAGGGAACGGTATCGCCCCTGTCCATGTTGACTGGTCCACGCATCGGTGGTGAGGTGGACCTTGCTACTGACGGCGTTCAGTAGCGCGTGTTTTATGTGTCCCTCCACATGCTTGTGCAGGGCAGGGACGGCTTGCCTGCTGAAGTAAAAGCGGCTGGGCACATTGTACTGTGGGACTGCCAATGACATCAAGTCACGGAAGCTGTCAGTCTCCACCAGCCTGAATGACAGCATTTCCAGTGACAGAAGTTTGGCAATGCCTGCAGTCAGAGCCTGTGCTCGTGGGTGGTTTGACGAGAAAGGCCGCCTTTTCTCCCATGCCTGTACTACCGATGGCTGTAGACTGGGCTGGGAGTGTGTGGATGACTGGGAAAGTGGTGCTGCGGGTGGAATTACAGCGGGTCTCTGGACAACAGGGCCAGAGATTCTTCCACGGCGATCCTGGGAAGAAGCCGAACCAGCTGCGTGTGAGCTGGAGGAAGAGGCAACACGATCTGAAGAGGTGGTAGCTGCCGCTGTTGGTTGGCCTAGCTCTTCAGTGTGTTTTTCTAACTCCGCCACGTGCCTGGTGCGCACATGTTTCCACATGTTGGAGGTATTGAGGTTGCTGACATTTTTCCCTCTTTTGACTTTTTGATGACACACCTTGCATTTGACATAGCAAATGTCATCTGCAACTGTGTCAAAAAAGGACCAGGCACTGCAAGTCTTGGGAGCGCCCTTTTTGGCTTTTGGAAGAGACATGCTCCTAACGGGTGCCAAAGCGGAGGCTGCAGGATCCGCAGTCTTCCCCCTCCCTCTCCCTCTTTGGGCCGTATGGGGAATCTCTTCCTCAGAGCTGCTCCCACCACCTTCCTGTCCCTCACACCAAGATGGGTCAAGGACCTCATCATCTACACTACCCTCTGCCCCCAACTGCTCCTCCTGGGTAGTCTCAGCAGCAGAGCACGCACCAGTAAGTGGCACCTGAGTGTCATCATCAGCTGATGCGGCCTGTGATGTGGTGAACGGAGCCAATGGCCCACCCGCCTCTTCAGAGGAAGAGAGAAAAAGCTGTTGGGCATCACTGCACCCTGCCTCTTCTTCCATTTCTCCAATGCTGCTTGGCTGGCCCCCTGTTTCCAAGCCAAGAGATTCAGAGAACAGAAGTAGAGACGGCTCCTGTCCTGGGCTCTCTGTCTGCCTGGGCAATTTGGCAGGTGGTGAAGAGACAGATGGCTGCTCTCCAGTGCTCTGTGTCTGAGAGGATGTGGCACTAATTGAAGTTGATGCATTAGCTGCCATCCATCCGACAACGGTTTCAATTTGTTCTTCACGCAGCAGCGGTGTACGGCGCTCTGCGACAAAGCTGCGCATATATGACTGTTCCCTGGTGAAAGTGGGTGCTGATGAGTCACCGGTGCCCGCAGCAGGCACAGAATCCCCACGTCCCCTCCCTGCTCCGTGCCCACGCCCACGCCCACGTGCCTTACTCACTGCCTTCTTCATCTTGGTTGACTGATAAAGATAAGCAGAAAAGTACTAACGGCTTTGTGTGCTTATTCCTGAACAACTCCTCCTAACAGGTATAAGAAACACTAATTTTCTAGACTTTAATATGAGCTAATGTGGCCTACACAAATGTTAAGTGGTGTCACTGGTGTGTTTGGTGAACTTTATTATTTATTTATTTTTTGGGGGCTGAACTGACAACAGATAGAGCTGCAGTCACATGGAGACCGTGCAGACAGCCGTAAACGGCGCTGCAAGGCCCAAAAACCCTCCTCTACGTTATCCTATGTAGTGTTTTTCCACAAGTTAGCTGGAGACGGGTGGAAAGACACTAATAGGAATTTTTTGAAAAAATGTGTAGCAGCCTGCACTACTTAAAACAAAATGAAAATTGATTTTGCGGTATGACGCAGTGAAGAACCCTGAGCTGGAGACAACCAGGCTATGGCTGCTCACAGACTACAGGGCGAGCTGCAGTCACATGGAGACCGTGCAGACAGCCGTAAACGGCGCTGCAAGGCCCAAAAACCCTCCTCTACGTTATCCTATGTAGTGTTTTTCCACAAATTAGCTGGAGACGGGTGGAAAGACACTAATAGGAATTTTTAGAAAAAATGTGCAGCAGCCTGCACTACTTAAAACAAAATGAAAATTGATTTTGCGGTATGACGCAGTGAAGAACCCTGAGCTGGAGACAACCAGGCTATGGCTGCTCACAGACTACAGGGCGAGCTGCAGTCACACGGAGACCGTGCAGACAGCCGTAAACGGCGCTGCAAGGCCCAAAAACCCTCCTCTACGTTATCCTATGTAGTGTTTTTCCACAAATTAGCTGGAGACGGGTGGAAAGACACTAATAGGATTTTTTTGAAAAAATTAGCAGCAGACTACACTACTTGGAAAAAAAAAAAAAAGAACAGTATGAGGCAATGAACCACCCTCCCTGAACTGAATACAACCAGCTATGGATGGCCTATGTGGCTGCACTCAGACTAGAGAGTGGGCTGCACCCACACACACACACACACAGACCTTGCAGATCGCTGTGAAAACAGCGCTACAAGGCAAAAGCAAGGTGAATAGTAGGTGAACACAGCGGTTGCTAAATTAGCCTTTGGAAAGCACAAAGAAGCAAATCGCTATCTCTAAACTGGCCCTCAGTCAGCAAACAGCGTCCGGTCACTAACTGAATTCACAGCAGAGTGAGCGCAAAATGGCGCCAGCGACTTTTAAACTGCATCATGACATCATTTCAGCAGCCAATCACAGCCATGCCAGTAGTTTCATGCCCTCCATGCTGAACAGGATGTGCCCACACTTGGAATCATTCTCATTGGCTGAATTTGTGCAGTTTGAATCTGTGAACTTCCGATTCCGGTATCCGATACGCGGCAAGTATCGGAATCCCGGTATCGGAATTCCGATACCGCAAGTATCGGCCGATACCCGATACTTGCGGTATCGGAATGCTCAACACTAGTGTAGAGTGTACGGTGTAGGGTGTAGAGTGTAGGGTGTATAGTGTAGGGTGTAGAGTGTAGATTGTAGGATGTAGAGTGTAGAGTGTAGGATGTAGGCTGTAGTGTGTAGAGTGTAGGATGTAGATTGTAGGGTGTAGAGTGTAGGGTGTACAGTGTAGGGTGTAGAGTGTAGGGTGTAGAGTGTACGGTGTAGGGTGTAGAGTGTAGGGTGTAGAGTGTAGATTGTAAGATGTAGAGTGTAGAGTGTAGGATGTAGGCTGTAGTGTGTAGAGTGTAGGATGTAGATTGTAGGGTGTAGAGTGTAGGGTGTAGAGTGTACAGTGTAGGGTGTAGAGTGTAGGGTGTAGAGTGTAGGGTGTAGAGTGAAGAGTGTAGGGTCTAGAGTGAAGAGTGTAGGGTGTAGAGTGTAGCGTGTTGGATGTAGAGTGTAGGGTGTAGAGTGTAGGGTGTACAGTGTAGGGTGCAGAGTGCAGGGTGCAGAGTGCAGAGTTTAGAGTGTAGGGTGTAGAGTGTAGGGTGTAGAGAGTAGAGTGTAGGATGTAGAGTGTAGGGTGTAGAGAGTAGAGTGTAGGGAGTAGAGTGTAGAGTGTAGGGTGTAGAGTGTAGAGTGTAGGATGGAGAGTGTAGAATGTAGGGTGTAGAGAGTAGAGTGTAGCGTGTAGATGGTGGAGTGTAGGGTGTAGAGTGAAAAGAGTAGGGTGTAGAGTGTAGAGTGAAGAGTGTAGGATGTAGAGTGTAGGGTGTAGAGTGTAGAGTGTAGAGTGCAGGGTGCAGAGTGCAGAGTTTAGAGTGTAGGGTGTAGGGTGTAGAGAGTAGAGTGTAGGGTGTAGAGTGTATGATGTAGAGTGTAGGGTGTAGAGTGTATGATGTAGAGTGTAGGGTGTAGAGTGTAGAGTGTGGGGTGTAGGGTGTAGGATGTAGAGAGTAGAGTGTAGAGTGTAGGGTGTAGGGTGTAGAGTGTAGCGTGTAGAGGGTGGAGTGTAGGGTGTAGAGTGAAGAGTGTAGGGTGTAGAGGGTAGGGTGCAAGGTGAAGGGTGTAGAGTGTAGATTATAGGGTGTACAGTGTGGAGTGTAGAGTGTGAGGTGTAGAGTGTAGATTGTAGAGTGTAGGGTGTAGAGGGTAGAGTGTAGGGTGTAGATTGTAGAGTGTAGGGTGTAGAGTGTACGGTGTAGGGTGTAAAGTGTAGGGTGTAGAGTGTAGGGTGTAGAGTGTAGATTGTAGGATGTAGAGTGTAGAGTGTAGGATGTAGGCTGTAGTGTGTAGAGTGTAGGATGTAGATTGTAGGGTGTAGGGCGTAGAGTGTAGGGTGTAGAGTGTAGGGTGTAGATTGTACAGTGTAGGGTGTAGAGTGTAGGGTGTAGAGTGTAGGGTGTAGAGTGAAGAGTGTAGGGTGTAGGGTCTAGAGTGAAGTGTGTAGGGTGTAGAGTGAAGCGTGTGGGATGTAGAGTGTAGGGTGTAGAGTGTAGGGTGTAGAGTGTAGGGTGCAGAGTGCAGAGTGCAGAGAGCAGAGTTTAGAGTGTAGGGTGTAAAGTGTAGGGTGTAAGAGTAGAGTGTATGGTGTAGAGAGTAGAGTGTAGGGAGTAGAGTGTAGAGTGCAGGGTGTAGAGTGTAGAGTGTAGGATGGAGAGTGTAGAGTGTAGGGTGTAGAGGGTGGAGTGTAGGGTGTAGAGTGAAGAGTGTAGGGTGTAGAGTGTAGGGTGCAAGGTGTAGGGTGTAGAGTGTAGATTGTAGGGTGTACAGTGTGGAGTGTAGAGTGTAGGGTGTAGAGTGTAGAGTGTAGAGTGTAGGATGGAGAGTGTAGAGTGTAGGGTGTAGAGAGTAGAGTGTAGCGTGTAGAGGGTGGAGTGTAGGGTGTAGAGTGAAGAGTGTAGGGTGTAGAGTGTAGAGTGAAGAGTGTAGGGTGCAGAGTGCAGAGTTTAGGGTGTAGGGTGTAGAGTGTAGGGTGTAGAGTGTAGGATGGAGAGTGTAGAGTGTAGGGTGTAGAGAGTAGAGTGTAGCGTGTAGAGGGTGGAGTGTAGGGTGTAGAGTGAAGAGTGTAGGGTGTAGAGTGTAGAGTGAAGAGTGTAGGGTGCAGAGTGCAGAGTTTAGAGTGTAGGGTGTAGAGTGTAGCGTGTTGGATGTAGATTGTAGGGTGTAGAGTGTAGGGTGTAGAGTGTAGGGTGTAGAGTGTAGGGTGCAGAGTGCAGGTTGCAGAGTGCAGAGTTTAGAGTGTAGGGTGTAGAGTATAGGGTGTAGAGAGTAGAGTGTAGGATGTAGAGTGTAGGGTGTAGAGAGTAGAGTGTAGGGAGTAGAGTGTAGAGTGTAGGGTGTAGACTGTAGAGTGTAGGATGGAGAGTGTAGAGTGTAGGGTGTAGTGTGTAGAGTGTAGGGTGTTGTTATGACCCCAATGGCGAGGGTCTCAGAGGAACGTGGAAGTCTGCAAAATACAAAAATCCAGCTCATAGGGCAGTGGTAACTGGGTTGACCATATATCTACTCCTAACGCCAACACTAGAAGTAGCCGGGGATCATTCCTACGTTGATTCTAGATGACACGCGCCAGCCGGAGAATCTAGCTACCCCTAGTAGAGGAAAACAAAGACCTTTCTTGCCTCCAGAGAAGGGGACCCCAAAGCTGGATAGAAGCCCCCCACAAATAATGACGGTGAGGTAAGAGGAAATGACAAACACAGAAATGAACCAGGTTTAGCACAGAGAGGCCCGCTTACTGATAGCAGAATAAAGAAAGGTAACTTATATGGTCAACAAAAACCCTATCAAAATCCACACTGGAAATTCAAGAACCCCCGAACCATCTAACGGTCCGGGGGGAGAACACCAGCCCCCTAGAGCTTCCAGCAAAGGTCAGGATATAGATTTGGAACAAGCTGGACAAAAATACAAAACCAAAACAAATAGCAAAAAGCAAAAGGCAGACTTAGCTGATATAACTGGAACCAGGATCAGTAGACAAGAGCACAGCAGACTAGCTCTGATAACTACGTTGCCAGGCATAGAACTGAAGGTCCAGGGAGCTTATATAGCAACACCCCTAACTAACGACCCAGGTGCGGATAAAAGGAATGACAGAAAAACCAGAGTCAAAAAACTAGTAACCACTAGAGGGAGCAAAAAGCAAATTCACAACAGTACCCCCCCCTTAGTGAGGGGTCACCGAACCCTCACCACGACCACCAGGGCGATCAGGATGAGCGGCATGAAAGGCACGAACTAAATCGGCCGCATGAACATCAGAGGCGACCACCCAGGAATTATCCTCTTGACCATAGCCCTTCCACTTGACCAGGTACTGAAGCCTCCGCCTGGAGAGGCGAGAATCCAAGATCTTCTCCACCACGTACTCCAACTCGCCCTCAACCAACACCGGAGCAGGAGGCTAAGCAGAAGGAACTACAGGCACAATGTACCGCCGCAACAAGGACCTATGAAATACATTGTGAATAGCAAACGACACAGGAAGATCCAGACGAAAAGATACAGGATTAAGGATTTCCAATATCTTGTAAGGCCCAATAAAACGAGGTTTAAATTTGGGAGAGGAGACCTTCATAGGAACAAAGCGGGAAGAAAGCCATACCAAATCCCCAACGCGTAGTCGGGGACCCACACCGCGGCGGCGGTTGGCAAAGCGCTGAGCCTTCTCCTGTGACAACTTCAACTTGTCCACCACATGATTCCAGATCTGCTGCAACCTATCCACCACAGAATCCACCCCAGGACAGTCTGTCAGGTGGACAAGACTCAGGCCTATCAGCCTGAAATCTCTGCAACACACGTCGCAGATCCGGAGAAATAGCTGACAAGATAACTCCATCTTTAAGAATACCAACAGGATCAGCGACTACAGGAGCATCAGGCACAAAGCTCCTAGAAAGAGCATCGGCCTTCACATTCTTTGAACCTGGTAAATACGAGACAACAAAATCAAAGCGGGAGAAAAACAATGACCAGCGGGCATGTCTCGGATTAAGGCGTTTAGCAGACTCGAGATACATCAGATTTTTGTGATCAGTCAAGACCACCACACGATGCTTAGCACCCTCGAGCCAATGACGCCACTCCTCAAATGCCCATTTCATGGCCAACAACTCCCAATTGCCCACATCATAATTTCGCTCGGCAGGCAAAAACTTCCTAGAGAAAAAGGCACAAGGTTTCATAACAGAGCAACCAGGGCCTCTCTGCGACAAAACGGCCCCTGCCCCAATCTCCGAAGCATCCACCTCAACCTGAAAGGGAAGTGAGACGTCAGGCTGGCACAAAACAGGCGCCGAAGTAAACCGGCGTTTCAACTCCTGGAAAGCCTCCACGGCTTACTGTTGTGAATTTGCTTTTTGCTCCCTCTAGTGGTTACTAGTTTTTTGACTCTGGTTTTTCTGTCATTCCTTTTATCCGCACCTGGGTCGTTAGTTAGGGGTGTTGCTATATAAGCTCCCTGGACCTTCAGTTCTATGCCTGGCAACGTAGTTATCAGAGCTAGTCTGCTGTGCTCTTGTCTACTGATCCTGGTTCCAGTTATATCAGCTAAGTCTGCCTTTTGCTTTTTGCTATTTGTTTTGGTTTTGTATTTTTGTCCAGCTTGTTCCAAATCTATATCCTGACCTTTGCTGGAAGCTCTAGGGGGCTGGTGTTCTCCACCCGGACCGTTAGATGGTTCGGGGGTTCTTGAATTTCCAGTGTGGATTTTGATAGGGTTTTTGTTGACCATATAAGTTACCTTTCTTTATTCTGCTATCAGTAAGCGGGCCTCTCTGTGCTAAACCTGGTTCATTTCTGTGTTTGTCATTTCCTCTTACCTCACCGTCATTATTTGTGGGGGGCTTCTATCCAGCTTTGGGGTCCCCTTCTCTGGAGGCAAGAAAGGTCTTTGTTTTCCTCTACTAGGGGTAGCTAGATTCTCCGGCTGGCGCGTGTCATCTAGAATCAACGTAGGAATGATCCCCGGCTACTTCTAGTGTTGGCGTTAGGAGTAGATATATGGTCAACCCAGTTACCACTGCCCTATGAGCTGGATTTTTGTATTTTGCAGACTTCCACGTTCCTCTGAGACCCTCGCCATTGGGGTCATAACAGTTTACTGTTGTGAATTTGCTTTTTGCTCCCTCTAGTGGTTACTAGTTTTTTGACTCTGGTTTTTCTGTCATTCCTTTTATCTGCACCTGGGTCGTTAGTTAGGGGTGTTGCTATATAAGCTCCCTGGACCTTCAGTTCTAGGCCTGGCAAACTGTTATGACCCCAATGGCGAGGGTCTCAGAGGAACGTGGAAGTCTGCAAAATACAAAAATCCAGCTCATAGGGCAGTGGTAACTGGGTTGACCATATATCTACTCCTAACGCCAACACTAGAAGTAGCCGGGGATCATTCCTACGTTGATTCTAGATGACACGCGCCAGCCGGAGAATCTAGCTACCCCTAGTAGAGGAAAACAAAGACCTTTCTTGCCTCCAGAGAAGGGGACCCCAAAGCTGGATAGAAGCCCCCCACAAATAATGACGGTGAGGTAAGAGGAAATGACAAACACAGAAATGAACCAGGTTTAGCACAGAGAGGCCCGCTTACTGATAGCAGAATAAAGAAAGGTAACTTATATGGTCAACAAAAACCCTATCAAAATCCACACTGGAAATTCAAGAACCCCCGAACCATCTAACGGTCCGGGGGGAGAACACCAGCCCCCTAGAGCTTCCAGCAAAGGTCAGGATATAGATTTGGAACAAGCTGGACAAAAATACAAAACCAAAACAAATAGCAAAAAGCAAAAGGCAGACTTAGCTGACATAACTGGAACCAGGATCAGTAGACAAGAGCACAGCAGACTAGCTCTGATAACTACGTTGCCAGGCATAGAACTGAAGGTCCAGGGAGCTTATATAGCAACACCCCTAACTAACGACCCAGGTGCGGATAAAAGGAATGACAGAAAAACCAGAGTCAAAAAACTAGTAACCACTAGAGGGAGCAAAAAGCAAATTCACAACAGGGTGTAGAGTGTAGAGTGTAGGATGTAGAGTGTAGGTTGTAAAGTGTAGGGTGTTGAGAGTAGAGTGTGGGATGTAGGGTGTAGGATGTAGAGAGTAGAGTGTAGAGTGTAGGGTGTAGGGTGCAGAGTGTAGCGTGTAGGGTGTAGAGTGTAGGGTGTAGTGAGTAGGGTGTAGAGTCTAGAATGTAGGGTGTAGAGTGTAGGGTGTAGGGTGTAGAATGTAAAGTGTAGGGTGTAGAGTGTAGAGTGTAGGGTGTAGAGTGTAGGGTGTAGAGTGTAGGGTGTGGAGTGTAGGGTGTAGAGTGTAGGATGTAAAGTGTAGGGTGTAGAGTGTAGGGTGTAGAGTGTAGAGTGTAGGGTGTAGAATGTAGAGTGTAGAGTGTAGGGTGTAGGGTGTAGAGTGTAGGGTGTAGAGTGTGGGGTGTAGGGTGTAGGATGTAGAGAGTAGAGTGTAGAGTGTAGGGTGTAAGGTGTAGAGTGCAGCGTGGAGAGGGTAGAGTGTAAGGTGTAGAGTGTAGGGTGTAGGGTGCAGAGTGTAGGTTGTAGAGTGTAGGGTATAGGGTGTAGAGTGTAGAATGTAGAGTGTAGAGTATAGAGTGTAGGGTGTATAGTGTAGAGTGTAGGGTGTAGGGTGTAGAGTGCAGGGTGTAGAGTGTAGGGTGTAGAGTGTAGGGTGTAGGGTGTAGGATGTAGAGTGTGGGGTGTAGAATATAGGGTGTAGAGTGTAGAGTGTAGGGTGTAGGGTGTAGAGTGTAGCGTGTAGAGGGTAGAGTGTAGGGTGTAGAATGTAGAGTGTAGGGTGTAGGGTGTAGAGTGTAGAGTGTAGGGTGTAGAGTGTAGAGTGTAGGGTCTAGAATGTAGAGTGTAGGGTGTAGAGTGTAGAGTATAGAGTGTAGCGTGTAGAGGGTAGAGTGTAGGGTGTAGAATGTAGGGTGTAGAGTGTAGGGTGTAGAGTGTAGAGTGTGGGGTGTAGGGCGTAAGATGTAGAGAGTAGAATGTAGCGTGTAGGGTGTAGAGTGTAGAATGTAGCGTGTAGAGGGTAGAGTGTAGGGTGTAGAATGTAGAGTGTAGGGTGTAGGGTGTAGATTGTAGAGTGTAGAGTGTAGGGTGTAGAATGTAGAGTGTAGGGTGTAGAGTGTAGGGTGTAGGGTGTAGAGTTTAGATTGTAGGGTGTAGGGTGTAGGGTGTAGAGTGTAGGATGTAACGTGCAGAGTGTAGGGTGTAGAGTGTAGAGTGTGGGGTGTAGGGTGTAGGATGTAGAGACTAGAGTGTAGGGTGTAGGGTGTAGACTGTACGGTGTAGAGTGTAGGGTGTAGAGTGTAGGGTGTAGAGTGTAGGATGTAAAGTGTAGGGCGTAGAAAGTAGGGTGTAGAGTGTAGAGTGTGGGGTGTAGAATATAGGGTGTAGAGTGTAGAGTGTGGGGTGTAGGGTGTAGGATGTAGAGACTAGAGTGTAGGGTGTAGAGTGTACGGTGTAGAGTGTAGAGTGTAGGGTGTAGAATGTAGAGTGTAGAGTGTAGGGTGTAGGGTGTAGAGTGTAGGGTGTAGAGTGTAGAGTGTAGGGTGTAGAGTGTAGGGTGTAGAGTGTAGGGTGTGGAGTGTAGGGTGTAGAGTGTAGGATGTAAAGTCTAGGGTGTAGAGTGTAGGGTGTTGAGTGTAGAGTGTAGGGTGTAGAATGTAGAGTGTAGAGTGTAGGGTGTAGGGTGTAGAGTGTAGGGTGTAGAGTGTAGGGTGTAGAGTGTGGGGTGTAGGGTGTAGGATGTAGAGAGTAGAGTGTAGAGTGTAGGGTGTAAGGTGTAGAGTGCAGCGTGGAGAGGGTAGAGTGTAAGGTGTAGAGTGTAGGGTGTAGGGTGTAGAGTGTAGAGTGTAGGTTGTAGAGTGTAGGGTATAGGGTGTAGAGTGTAGAATGCAGAGTGTAGAGTATAGAGTGTAGGGTGTATAGTGTAGAGTGTAGGGTGTAGGGTGTAGAGTGCAGGGTGTAGAGTGTAGGGTGTAGGGTGTAGAGTGTAGGGTGTAGGGTGTAGGATGTAGAGTGTGGGGTGTAGAATATAGGGTGTAGAGTGAAGAGTGTAGGGTGTAGAGTGTAGCGTGTTGGATGTAGAGTGTAGGGTGTAGAGTGTAGGGTGTAGAGTGTAGGGTGCAGAGTGCAGGGTGCAGAGTGCAGAGTTTAGAGTGTAGGGTGTAGAGTGTAGGGTGTAGAGAGTAGAGTGTAGGATGTAGAGTGTAGGGTGTAGAGAGTAGAGTGTAGGGAGTAGAATATAGAGTGTAGGGTGTAGAGTGTAGAGTGTAGGATGGAGAGTGTAGAGTGTAGGGTGTAGGGAGTAGAGTGCAGCGTGTAGAGGGTGGAGTGTAGGTTGTAAAGTGAAGAGTGTAGGGTGTAGAGTGTAGGGTGCAAGGTGTAGGGTGTAGAGTGTAGATTGTAGGGTGTACAGTGTGGAGTGTAGAGTGTAGGGTGTAGAGTGTAGAGTGTAGAGTGTAGGATGGAGAGTGTAGAGTGTAGGGTGTAGTGTGTAGAGTGTAGGGTGTAGAGTGTAGAGTGTAGGATGGAGAGTGTAGGGTGTAGAGTGTAGGGTGTGAAGTGTAGAGTGTAGATTGTAGGTTGTAGAGTGTAGAGTGTAGGATGTAGGCTGTAGTGTGTAGAGTGTAGGATATAGATTGTAGGGTGTAGGGTGTAGAGTGTAGGGTGTAGAGTGTACAGTGTAGGGTGTAGAGTGTAGGGTGTAGAGTGTAGGGTGTAGAGTGAAGAGTGTAGGGTGTAGAGTGTAGCGTGTTGGGTGTAGAGTGTAGGGTGTAGAGTGTAGGGTGTAGAGAGTAGAGTGTAGGATGTAGAGTGTAGGGTGTAGAGAGTAGAGTGTAGGGAGTAGAGTGTAGAGTGTAGGGTGTAGAGTGTAGAGTGTAGGATGGAGAGTGTAGAGTGTAGGGTGTAGTGTGTAGAGTGTAGGGTGTAGAGTGTAGAGTGTAGGATGGAGAGTGTAGGGTGTAGAGTGTAGGGTGTAGAGTGTAGGGTGTAGAGTGTAGATTGTAGGATGTAGAGTGTAGAGTGAAGGATGTAGGCTGTAGTGTGTAGAGTGTAGGATGTAGATTGTAGGGTGTAGGGTGTAGAGTGTAGGGTGTAGAGTGTAGGGTGTAGAGTATACAATGTAGGGTGTAGGGTGTAGAGTGTAGGGTGTAGAGTGAAGAGTGTAGGGTGTAGAGTGTAGGGTGTAGAGTGTAGGGTGTAGAGTGTAGGATGTAGAGTGTAGGGTGTAGAGAGTAGAGTGTAGGGAGTAGAGTGCAGAGTTTAGAGTGTAGGGTGTAGAGTGTAGGGTGTAGAGAGTAGAGTGTAGGATGTAGAGTGTAGGGTGTAGAGAGTAGAGTGTAGGGAGTAGAGTGTAGAATGCAGGGTGTAGAGTGTAGAGTGTAGGATGGAGAGTGTAGAGTGTAGCGTGTAGAGGGTGGAGTGTAGGGTGTAGAGTGAAGAGTGTAGGGTGTAGAGTGTAGGGTGCAAGGTGTAGGGTGTAGAGTGTGGATTGTAGGGTGTACAGTGTAGATTGTAGAGTGTAGGCTGTAGAAGGTAGAGTGTAGGGTGTAGATTGTAGAGTGTAGGGTGTAGAGTGTACGGTGTAGAGTGTAGGGTGTAGAGTGTAGAGTGTAGGATGGAGAGTGTAGAGTGTAGGGTGTAGAGAGTAGAGTGCAGCGTGTAGAGGGTGGAGTGTAGGTTGTAGAGGGAAGAGTTTAGGGTGCAGAGTGCAGAGTTTAGAGTGTAGGGTGTAGAATGTAGCGTGTTGGATGTAGAGTGTAGGGTGTAGAGTGTAGGGTGTAGAGTGTAGAGTGTAGAGTGTAGGGTGCAGAGTGCAGGGTGCAGAGTGCAGAGATTAGGGTGTAGGGTGTAGAGTGTAGGGTGTAGAGTGTAGGATGGAGAGTGTAGAGTGTAGGGTGTAGAGAGTAGTGTAGTGTGTAGAGGGTGGAGTGTAGGGTGTAGAGTGAAGAGTGTAGGGTGTAGAGTGTAGAGTGAAGAGTGTAGGGTGCAGAGTGCAGAGTTTAGAGTGTAGGGTGTAGAGTGTAGCGTGTTGGATGTAGATTGTAGGGTGTAGAGTGTAGGGTGTAGAGTGTAGGGTGCAGAGTGCAGGTTGCAGAGTGCAGAGTTTAGAGTGTAGGGTGTAGAGTGTAGGGTGTAGAGAGTAGAGTGTAGGATGTAGAGTGTAGGGTGTAGAGAGTAGAGTGTAGGGAGTAGAGTGTAGAGTGTAGGGTGTAGACTGTAGAGTGTAGGATGGAGAGTGTAGAGTGTAGGGTGTAGTGTGTAGAGTGTAGGGTGTAGAGTGTAGAGTGTAGGATGTAGAGTGTAGGTTGTAAAGTGTAGGGTGTTGAGAGTAGAGTGTGGGATGTAGGGTGTAGGATGTAGAGAGTAGAGTGTAGAGTGTAGGGTGTAGGGTGCAGAGTGTAGCGTGTAGGGTGTAGAGTGTAGGGTGTAGTGAGTAGGGTGTAGAGTCTAGAATGTAGGGTGTAGAGTGTAGGGTGTAGGGTGTAGAATGTAGAGTGTAGGGTGTAGTGAGTAGGGTGTAGAGTCTAGAATGTAGGGTGTAGAGTGTAGGGTGTAGGGTGTAGAATGTAGAGTGTAGGGTGTAGAGTGTAGAGTGTAGGGTGTAGTGAGTAGGGTGTAGAGTCTAGAATGTAGGGTGTAGAGTGTAGGGTGTAGGGTGTAGAATGTAGAGTGTAGGGTGTAGAATGTAGAGTGTAGGGTGTAGAGTGTAGGGTGTAGAGAGTAGAGTGTAGGGAGTAGAGTGTAGAGTGCAGGGTGTAGAGTGTAGAGTGTAGGATGGAGAGTGTAGAGTGTAGGGTGTAGAGAGTAGAGTGTAGCGTGTAGAGGGTGGAGTGTAGGGTGTAGAGTGACGAGTGTAGGGTGTAGAGTGTAGAGTGAAGAGTGTAGGGTGCAGAGTGCAGAGTTTAGAGTGTAGGGTGTAGAGTGTAGCGTGTTGGATGTAGATTGTGGGGTGTAGAGTGTAGGGTGTAGTGTGTAGAGTGTAGGGTGCAGAGTGCAGGTTGCAGAGTGCAGAGTTTAGAGTGTAGGGTGTAGAGTGTAGGGTGTAGAGAGTAGAGTGTAGGATGTAGAGTGTAGGGTGTAGAGAGTAGAGTGTAGGGAGTAGAGTGTAGAGTGTAGGGTGTAGACTGTAGAGTGTAGGATGGAGAGTGTAGAGTGTAGGGTGTAGTGTGTAGAGTGTAGGGTGTAGAGTGTAGGATGTAGAGTGTAGGTTGTAAAGTGTAGGGTGTTGAGAGTAGAGTGTGGGATGTAGGGTGTAGGATGTAGAGAGTAGAGTGTAGAGTGTAGGGTGTAGGGTGCAGAGTGTAGCGTGTAGGGTGTAGAGTGTAGGGTGTAGTGAGTAGGGTGTAGAGTCTAGAATGTAGGGTGTAGAGTGTAGGGTGTAGGGTGTAGAATGTAGAGTGTAGGGTGTAGAGTGTAGAATGTAGGGTGTAGAGTGTAGGGTGTAGAGTGTAGGGTGTGGAGTGTAGGGTGTAGAGTGTAGGATGTAAAGTGTAGGGTGTAGAGTGTAGGGTGTAGAGTGTAGAGTGTAGGGTGTAGAATGTAGAGTGTAGAGTGTAGGGTGTAGGGTGTAGAGTGTAGGGTGTAGAGTGTGGGGTGTAGGGTGTAGGATGTAGAGAGTAGAGTGTAGAGTGTAGTGTGTAAGGTGTAGAGTGTAGCGTGGAGAGGGTAGAGTGTAAGGTGTAGAGTGTAGGGTGTAGGGTGTAGAGTGTAGAATGTAGAGTGTAGAGTATAGAGTGTTGGGTGTATAGTGTAGAGTGTAGGGTGTAGGGTGTAGAGTGCAGGGTGTAGAGTGTAGGGTGTAGGGTGTAGAGTGTAGGGTGTAGGGTGTAGGATGTAGAGTGTGGGGTGTAGAATATAGGGTGTAGAGTGTAGAGTGTGGGGTGTAGGGTGTAGGATGTAGAAAGTAGAGTGTAGAGTGTAGGGTGTAGGGTGCAGAGTGTAGCGTGTAGAGGGTAGAGTGTAGGGTGTAGAATGTATAGTGTAGGGTGTAGTGTGTAGAGTGTAGAGTGTAGGGTGTAGAGTGTAGAGTGTAGGGTCTAGAATGTAGAGTGTAGGGTGTAGAGTGTAGGGTGTAGAGTGTAGCGTGTAGAGGGTAGAGTGTAGGGTGTAGAATGTAGGGTGTAGAGTGTAGGGTGTAGAGTGTAGAGTGTGGGGTGTAGGGTGTAAGATGTAGAGAGTAGAATGTAGCGTGTAGGGTGTAGGGTGTAGAATGTAGCGTGTAGAGGGTAGAGTGTAGGGTGTAGAATGTAGAGTGTAGGGTGTAGGGTGTAGATTGTAGAGTGTAGGGTGTAGAGTGTAGGGTGTAGAATGTAGAGTGTGGGGTGTAGAGTGTAGGGTGTAGGGTGTAGAGTGTAGATTGTAGGGTGTAGGGTGTAGAGTGTAGGATGTAACGTGCAGAGTGTAGGGTGTAGAGTGTAGAGTGTGGGGTGTAGGGTGTAGGATGTAGAGACTAGAGTGTAGGGTGTAGGGTGTAGAGTGTACGGTGTAGAGTGTAGAGTGTAGGGTGTAGAATGTAGAGTGTAGAGTGTAGGGTGTAGGGTGTAGAGTGTAGGGTGTAGAGTGTAGGATGTAAAGTGTAGGGCGTAGAAAGTAGGGTGTAGAGTGTAGAGTGTGGGGTGTAGAATATAGGGTGTAGAGTGTAGAGTGTGGGGTGTAGGGTGTAGGATGTAGAGACTAGAGTGTAGGGTGTAGAGTGTACGGTGTAGAGTGTAGAGTGTAGGGTGTAGAGTGTAGAGTGTAGAGTGTAGGGTGTAGGGTGTAGAGTGTAGGGTGTAGAGTGTAGGGTGTAGGGTGTAGAGTGTAGGGTGTAGAGTGTAGGATGTAAAGTGTAGGGCGTAGAAAGTAGGGTGTAGAGTGTAGAGTGTGGGGTGTAGGGTGTAGGATGTAGAGAGTAGAGTGTAGAGTGTAGGGTGTAGAGTGTAGCGTGTAGAGTGTAGGGTGTAGAGTGTAGAGTGTAGGGTGTAGGGTGTACAGTATAGAGTGTAGAGTGTAGAGTGTAGTGTGTAGAGTGTAGGGTGTAGGGTGTAGAGTGTCGGGTGTAGAGTAGAGTGTGGGGTGTAAAGTGTAGGATGTAGAGAGTAGAGTGTAGAGTGTAGGGTGTAGGGTGTAAGGTGTAGAGTGTAGAGGGTAGAGTGTAGGGTGTAGAGTGTAGGGTGTAGAGTGTGGGGTGTAGAGTGTAGGGTGCAGAGTGCAGGGTGCAGAGTGCAGAGTTTAGAGTGTAGGGTGTAGAGTGTAGGGTGTAGAGAGTAGAGTGTAGGATGTAGAGTGTAGGGTGTAGAGAGTAGAGTGTAGGGAGTAGAGTGTAGAGTGCAGGGTGTAGAGTGTAGAGTGTAGGATGGAGAGTGTAGAGTGTAGGGTGTAGAGAGTAGAGTGTAGCGTGTAGAGGGTGGAGTGTAGGGTGTAGAGTGAAGAGTGTAGGGTGTAGAGTGTAGGGTGCAAGGTGTAGGGTGTAGAGTGTAGATTGTAGGGTGTACAGTGTAGATTGTAGAGTGTAGGCTGTAGAAGGTAGAGTGTAGGGTGTAGATTGTAGAGTGTAGGGTGTAGAGTGTACGGTGTAGAGTGTAGGGTGTAGAGTGTAGAGTGTAGGTTGGAGAGTGTAGAGTGTAGGGTGTAGAGAGTAGAGTGCAGCGTGTAGAGGGTGGAGTGTAGGTTGTAGAGGGAAGAGTGTAGGGTGCAGAGTGCAGAGTTTAGAGTGTAGGGTGTAGAATGTAGCGTGTTGTATGTAGAGTGTAGGGTGTAGAGTGTAGGGTGTAGAGTGTAGGGTGTAGAGTGTAGGGTGCAGAGTGCAGGGTGCAGAGTGCAGAGTTTAGAGTGTAGGGTGTAGAGTGTAGGGTGTAGAGTGTAAGATGGAGAGTGTAGAGTGTAGGGTGTAGGGTGTAGAGTGAAGGATGTAGGCTGTAGTGTGTAGAGTGTAGGATGTAGATTGTAGGGTGTAGAGTGTAGAGTGTAGGGTGTAGAGTGTAGGGTGTAGAGTATACAATGTAGGGTGTAGGGTGTAGAGTGTAGGGTGTAGAGTGAAGAGTGTATGGTGTAGAGTGTAGGGTGTAGAGTGTAGGGTGTAGAGTGTAGGATGTAGAGTGTAGGGTGTAGAGAGTAGAGTGTAGGGAGTAGAGTGCAGAGTTTAGAGTGTAGGGTGTAGAGTGTAGGGTGTAGAGAGTAGAGTGTAGGATGTAGAGTGTAGGGTGTAGAGAGTAGAGTGTAGGGAGTAGAGTGTAGAGTGCAGGGTGTAGAGTGTAGAGTGTAGGATGGAGAGTGTAGAGTGTAGGGTGTAGAGTGTAGAGTGTAGCGTGTAGAGGGTGGAGTGTAGGGTGTAGAGTGAAGAGTGTAGGGTGTAGAGTGTAGGGTGCAAGGTGTAGGGTGTAGAGTGTAGATTGTATGGTGTACAGTGTAGATTGTAGAGTGTAGGCTTTAGAAGGTAGAGTGTAGGGTGTAGATTGTAGAGTGTAGGGTGTAGAGTGCAGGGTGTAGAGTGTAGGGTGTAGGGTGTAGAGTGTAGGGTGTAGGGTGTAGGATGTAGAGTGTGGGGTGTAGAATATAGGGTGTAGAGTGTAGAGTGTGGGGTGTAGGGTGTAGGATGTAGAAAGTAGAGTGTAGGGTGTAGGGTGCAGAGTGTAGCGTGTAGAGGGTAGAGTGTAGGGTGTAGAATGTATAGTGTAGGGTGTAGTGTGTAGAGTGTAGAGTGTAGGGTGTAGAGTGTAGAATGTAGGGTCTAGAATGTAGAGTGTAGGGTGTAGAGTGTAGGGTGTAGAGTGTAGCGTGTAGAGGGTAGAGTGTAGGGTGTAGAATGTAGGGTGTAGAGTGTAGGGTGTAGAGTGTAGAGTGTGGGGTGTAGGGTGTAAGATGTAGAGAGTAGAATGTAGCGTGTAGGGTGTAGGGTGTAGAATGTAGCGTGTAGAGGGTAGAGTGTAGGGTGTAGAATGTAGAGTGTAGGGTGTAGGGTGTAGATTGTAGAGTGTAGGGTGTAGAGTGTAGGGTGTAGAATGTAGAGTGTGGGGTGTAGAGTGTAGGGTGTAGGGTGTAGAGTGTAGATTGTAGGGTGTAGGGTGTAGAGTGTAGGATGTAACGTGCAGAGTGTAGGGTGTAGAGTGTAGAGTGTGGGGTGTAGGGTGTAGGATGTAGAGACTAGAGTGTAGGGTGTAGGGTGTAGAGTGTACGGTGTAGAGTGTAGAGTGTAGGGTGTAGAATGTAGAGTGTAGAGTGTAGGGTGTAGGGTGTAGAGTGTAGGGTGTAGAGTGTAGGATGTAAAGTGTAGGGCGTAGAAAGTAGGGTGTAGAGTGTAGAGTGTGGGGTGTAGAATATAGGGTGTAGAGTGTAGAGTGTGGGGTGTAGGGTGTAGGATGTAGAGACTAGAGTGTAGGGTGTAGAGTGTACGGTGTAGAGTGTAGAGTGTAGGGTGTAGAGTGTAGAGTGTAGAGTGTAGGGTGTAGGGTGTAGAGTGTAGGGTGTAGAGTGTAGGGTGTAGGGTGTAGAGTGTAGGGTGTAGAGTGTAGGATGTAAAGTGTAGGGCGTAGAAAGTAGGGTGTAGAGTGTAGAGTGTGGGGTGTAGGGTGTAGGATGTAGAGAGTAGAGTGTAGAGTGTAGGGTGTAGAGTGTAGCGTGTAGGGTGTAGAGTGTAGAGTGTAGGGTGTAGGGTGTACAGTATAGAGTGTAGAGTGTAGAGTGTAGTGTGTAGAGTGTAGGGTGTAGGGTGTAGAGTGTCGGGTGTAGAGTAGAGTGTGGGGTGTAAAGTGTAGGATGTAGAGAGTAGAGTGTAGAGTGTAGGGTGTAGGGTGTAAGGTGTAGAGTGTAGAGGGTAGAGTGTAGGGTGTAGAGTGTAGGGTGTAGAGTGTGGGGTGTAGAGTGTAGGGTGCAGAGTGCAGGGTGCAGAGTGCAGAGTTTATAGTGTAGGGTGTAGAGTGTAGGGTGTAGAGAGTAGAGTGTAGGATGTAGAGTGTAGGGTGTAGAGAGTAGAGTGTAGGGAGTAGAGTGTAGAGTGCAGGGTGTAGAGTGTAGAGTGTAGGATGGAGAGTGTAGAGTGTAGGGTGTAGAGAGTAGAGTGTAGCGTGTAGAGGGTGGAGTGTAGGGTGTAGAGTGAAGAGTGTAGGGTGTAGAGTGTAGGGTGCAAGGTGTAGGGTGTAGAGTGTAGATTGTAGGGTGTACAGTGTAGATTGTAGAGTGTAGGCTGTAGAAGGTAGAGTGTAGGGTGTAGATTGTAGAGTGTAGGGTGTAGAGTGTACGGTGTAGAGTGTAGGGTGTAGAGTGTAGAGTGTAGGTTGGAGAGTGTAGAGTGTAGGGTGTAGAGAGTAGAGTGCAGCGTGTAGAGGGTGGAGTGTAGGTTGTAGAGGGAAGAGTGTAGGGTGCAGAGTGCAGAGTTTAGAGTGTAGGGTGTAGAATGTAGCGTGTTGGATGTAGAGTGTAGGGTGTAGAGTGTAGGGTGTAGAGTGTAGGGTGTAGAGTGTAGGGTGCAGAGTGCAGGGTGCAGAGTGCAGAGTTTAGAGTGTAGGGTGTAGAGTGTAGGGTGTAGAGTGTAAGATGGAGAGTGTAGAGTGTAGGGTGTAGGGTGTAGAGTGAAGGATGTAGGCTGTAGTGTGTAGAGTGTAGGATGTAGATTGTAGGGTGTAGAGTGTAGAGTGTAGGGTGTAGAGTGTAGGGTGTAGAGTATACAATGTAGGGTGTAGGGTGTAGAGTGTAGGGTGTAGAGTGAAGAGTGTATGGTGTAGAGTGTAGGGTGTAGAGTGTAGGGTGTAGAGTGTAGGATGTAGAGTGTAGGGTGTAGAGAGTAGAGTGTAGGGAGTAGAGTGCAGAGTTTAGAGTGTAGGGTGTAGAGTGTAGGGTGTAGAGAGTAGAGTGTAGGATGTAGAGTGTAGGGTGTAGAGAGTAGAGTGTAGGGAGTAGAGTGTAGAGTGCAGGGTGTAGAGTGTAGAGTGTAGGATGGAGAGTGTAGAGTGTAGGGTGTAGAGTGTAGAGTGTAGCGTGTAGAGGGTGGAGTGTAGGGTGTAGAGTGAAGAGTGTAGGGTGTAGAGTGTAGGGTGCAAGGTGTAGGGTGTAGAGTGTAGATTGTATGGTGTACAGTGTAGATTGTAGAGTGTAGGCTTTAGAAGGTAGAGTGTAGGGTGTAGATTGTAGAGTGTAGGGTGTAGAGTGTACGGTGTAGAGTGTAGGGTGTAGAGTGCAGAGTGTAGGATGGAGAGTGTAGAGTGTAGGGTGTAGTGTGTAGAGTGTAGGGTGTAGAGTGTAGAGTGTAGGATGGAGAGTGTAGGGTGTAGAGTGTAGGGTGTGAAGTGTAGAGTGTAGATTGTAGGTTGTAGAGTGTAGAGTGTAGGATGTAGGCTGTAGTGTGTAGAGTGTAGGATATAGATTGTAGGGTGTAGGGTGTAGAGTGTAGGGTGTAGAGTGTACAGTGTAGGGTGTAGAGTGTAGGGTGTAGAGTGTAGGGTGTAGAGTGAAGAGTGTAGGGTGTAGAGTGTAGCGTGTTGGGTGTAGAGTGTAGGGTGTAGAGTGTAGGGTGTAGAGTGTAGGGTGCAGAGTGCAGGGTGCAGAGTGCAGAGTTTAGAGTGTAGGGTGTAGAGTTTAGGGTGTAGAGAGTAGAGTGTAGGATGTAGAGTGTAGGGTGTAGAGAGTAGAGTGTAGGGAGTAGAGTGTAGAGTGTAGGGTGTAGAGTGTAGAGTGTAGGATGGAGAGTGTAGAGTGTAGGGTGTAGTGTGTAGAGTGTAGGGTGTAGAGTGTAGAGTGTAGGATGGAGAGTGTAGGGTGTAGAGTGTAGGGTGTAGAGTGTAGGGTGCAAGGTGTAGGGTGTAGAGTGTAGATTGTATGGTGTACAGTGTAGATTGTAGAGTGTAGGCTTTAGAAGGTAGAGTGTAGGGTGTAGATTGTAGAGTGTAGGGTGTAGAGTGTACGGTGTAGAGTGTAGGGTGTAGAGTGTAGAGTGTAGGATGGAGAGTGTAGAGCGTAGGGTGTAGTGTGTAGAGTGTAGGGTGTAGAGTGTAGAGTGTAGGATGGAGAGTGTAGGGTGTAGAGTGTAGGGTGTGAAGTGTAGAGTGTAGATTGTAGGTTGTAGAGTGTAGAGTGTAGGATGTAGGCTGTAGTGTGTAGAGTGTAGGATATAGATTGTAGGGTGTAGGGTGTAGAGTGTAGGGTGTAGAGTGTACAGTGTAGGGTGTAGAGTGTAGGGTGTAGAGTGTAGGGTGTAGAGTGAAGAGTGTAGGGTGTAGAGTGTAGCGTGTTGGGTGTAGAGTGTAGGGTGTAGAGTGTAGGGTGTAGAGTGTAGGGTGCAGAGTGCAGGGTGCAGAGTGCAGAGTTTAGAGTGTAGGGTGTAGAGTTTAGGGTGTAGAGAGTAGAGTGTAGGATGTAGAGTGTAGGGTGTAGAGAGTAGAGTGTAGGGAGTAGAGTGTAGAGTGTAGGGTGTAGAGTGTAGAGTGTAGGATGGAGAGTGTAGAGTGTAGGGTGTAGTGTGTAGAGTGTAGGGTGTAGAGTGTAGAGTGTAGGATGGAGAGTGTAGGGTGTAGAGTGTAGGGTGTAGAGTGTAGGGTGTAGAGTGTAGATTGTAGGATGTAGAGTGTAGAGTGAAGGATGTAGGCTGTAGTGTGTAGAGTGTAGGATGTAGATTGTAGGGTGTAGGGTGTAGAGTGTAGGGTGTAGAGTGTAGGGTGTAGAGTATACAATGTAGGGTGTAGGGTGTAGAGTGTAGGGTGTAGAGTGTAGAGTGTAGGGTGTAGAGTGTAGGGTGTAGAGTGTAGGGTGTAGAGTGTAGGATGTAGAGTGTAGGGTGTAGAGAGTAGAGTGTAGGGAGTAGAGTGCAGAGTTTAGAGTGTAGGGTGTAGAGTGTAGGGTGTAGAGAGTAGAGTGTAGGATGTAGAGTGTAGGGTGTAGAGAGTAGAGTGTAGGGAGTAGAGTGTAGAGTGCAGGGTGTAGAGTGTAGAGTGTAGGATGGAGAGTGTAGAGTGTAGGGTGTAGAGAGTAGAGTGTAGCGTGTAGAGGGTGGAGTGTAGGGTGTAGAGTGAAGAGTGTAGGGTGTAGAGTGTAGGGTGCAAGGTGTAGGGTGTAGAGTGTGGATTGTAGGGTGTACAGTGTAGATTGTAGAGTGTAGGCTGTAGAAGGTAGAGTGTAGGGTGTAGATTGTAGAGTGTAGGGTGTAGAGTGTACGGTGTAGAGTGTAGGGTGTAGAGTGTAGAGTGTAGGATGGAGAGTGTAGGGTGTAGAGAGTAGAGTGCAGCGTGTAGAGGGTGGAGTGTAGGTTGTAGAGGGAAGAGTTTAGGGTGCAGAGTGCAGAGTTTAGAGTGTAGGGTGTAGAATGTAGCGTGTTGGATGTAGAGTGTAGGGTGTAGAGTGTAGGGTGTAGAGTGTAGAGTGTAGGGTGCAGAGTGCAGGGTGCAGAGTGCAGAGTTTAGGGTGTAGGGTGTAGAGTGTAGGGTGTAGAGTGTAGGATGGAGAGTGTAGAGTGTAGGGTGTAGAGAGTAGAGTGTAGTGTGTAGAGGGTGGAGTGTAGGGTGTAGAGTGAAGAGTGTAGGGTGTAGAGTGTAGAGTGAAGAGTGTAGGGTGCAGAGTGTAGCGTGTAGGGTGTAGAGTGTAGGGTGTAGTGAGTAGGGTGTAGAGTCTAGAATGTAGGGTGTAGAGTGTAGGGTGTAGGGTGTAGAATGTAGAGTGTAGGGTGTAGTGAGTAGGATGTAGAGTCTAGAATGTAGGGTGTAGAGTGTAGGGTGTAGGGTGTAGAATGTAGAGTGTAGGGTGTAGAGTGTAGAGTGTAGGGTGTAGTGAGTAGGGTGTAGAGTCTAGAATGTAGGGTGTAGAGTGTAGGGTGTAGGGTGTAGAATGTAGAGTGTAGGGTGTAGAATGTAGAGTGTAGGGTGTAGAGTGTAGGGTGTAGAGAGTAGAGTGTAGGGAGTAGAGTGTAGAGTGCAGGGTGTAGAGTGTAGAGTGTAGGATGGAGAGTGTAGAGTGTAGGGTGTAGAGAGTAGAGTGTAGCGTGTAGAGGGTGGAGTGTAGGGTGTAGAGTGAAGAGTAGGGTTGAGCGAAACGGGTCGATCATTTTCAAAAGTCGCCGACTTTTGGCTAAGTCGGCGTCTCATGAAACCCGATCCGACCCCTGTGCTTGTCGGCCATGCGGTACGCGACTTTCGCGCCAAAGTCGCGTTTCAATGACGCGAAAAGCGCCATTTCTCAGCCAATGAAGGTGAACGCAGAGTGTGGGCAGCGTGATGACATAGGTCCTGGTCCCCACCATCTTAGAGAAGGGCATTGCAGTGATTGGCTTGCTGTCTGCGGCGTCACAGGGGCTATAAAGGGGCGTTCCCGCCGACCGCCATCTTACTGCTGCTGATCTGAGCTTAGGGAGAGGTTGCTGCCGCTTCGTCAGAATCAGGGAGAGCGTTAGGCAGGGTCCACTAACCACCAAACCGCTTGTGCTGCAGCGATTTCCACTGTCCAACACCACCTTCGGTGTGCAGGGACAGTGGAAGCTATTTTTTTTTTTTTTTCCCCTCAGCGCTGTAGCTCATTGGGCTGCCCTAGAAGGCTCCCTGATAGCTGTATTCCTGTGTGTACGCCACTGTGGAAACCAACTGCTTTTATCAAAGCACATATCCTCTTGTTCCTTCCTTTCTGCACAGCTATCTTTTTTGTTTGTCCACACTTTTTATTTAATTTGTGCATCAGTCCACTCCTATTGCTGCCTGCCATACCTGGCTGAGATTACTGCAGGGGAGATAGTAATTGTAGGACAGTCCCTGTTTTTTTTTTTTTTTTTTGTGGGAGATTAAGATTGGCATTTCTGCTACAGTGCCATCCCTGTGTGTGCCATCTCTCACTGAGTGGGCCATAGAAAGCCTATTTATTTTTTCCTTCATTTGTGTTCTAAAATCTACCTCAACACAAAAACACTACATCAATCAGTGGGAGAAAAATATTGGCCTCAGTCAGGGCTTGTGTGCCACTGCTGTGTGTGCTATCTCTCATTCAGTGGGCTATAGAAAGCCTATTTATTTTTTTTTTTTTTTAAATATTATTTGGTTTCTAAAGTCTCCCTGAAACAAAAAAAATACCTAAAAAAACAGTGGGAGAGTAATATTGCCCTTTCAGCTTGTGTGCCAGTCTTGACTCCTGGGTGTGCCACCTCTGTCCCTCTCATTCAGTGGGCCATAGAAAGCCTTTTTTTTTTTTTTTTAATATTATTTGGTTTCTAAAGTCTCCCTGAAAATAAAAAAAAAAATACATAAAAAAACAGTGGGAGAGTAATATTGCCATTTCAGCTTGTGTGCCAGTCTTGACTCCTGGGTGTGCCACCTCTGTCCCTCTCATTCAGTGGGCCATAGAAAGCCTTGTTTTTTTGTTTTTTTTTAATATTATTTGGTTTCTAAAGTCTCCCTGAAAATAAAAAAAAAATACATAAAAAAACAGTGGGAGAGTAATATTGCCATTTCAGCTTGTGTGCCAGTCTTGACTCCTGGGTGTGCCACCTCTGTCCCTCTCATTCAGTGGGCCATAGAAAGCCTTGTTTTTTTGTTTTTTTTTAATATTATTTGGTTTCTAAAGTCTCCCTGAAAATAAAAAAAAAATACATAAAAAAACAGTGGGAGAGTAATATTGCCATTTCAGCTTGTGTGCCAGTCTTGACTCCTGGGTGTGCCACCTCTCTCTCTAATTGTGGGCCATAGAAAGCCTTTTTATTTTTTTCCTTCATTTGTGTTTTAAAATCAACCTCAACACAAAAACACTACATCAATCAGTGGGAGAAAAATATTGGCCTCAGTCAGGGCTTGTGTGCCACTCCTGTGCGTGCCATCTCTCATTCAGTGGGCCATAGAAAGCCTTGTTTTTTTTTTTTTTTTAATATTATTTGGTTTCTAAAGTCTCCCTGAAAATAAAAAAAAAAATACATAAAAAAACAGTGGGAGAGTAATATTGCCCTTTCAGCTTGTGTGCCAGTCTTCACTCCTGGGTGTGCCACCTCTGTCCCTCTCATTCAGTGGGCCATAGAAAGCCTATTTATTTTTTCCTTCATTTGTGTTCTAAAATCTACCTCAACACAAAAACACTACATCAATCAGTGGGAGAAAAATATTGGCCTCAGTCAGGGCTTGTGTGCCACTGCTGTGTGTGCTATCTCTCATTCAGTGGGCTATAGAAAGCCTATTTATTTATTTTTTTTAAAAAAATATTATTTGGTTTCTAAAGTCTCCCTGAAACAAAAAAAATACCTAAAAAAACAGTGGGAGAGTAATATTGCCCTTTCAGCTTGTGTGCCAGTCTTCACTCCTGGGTGTGCCACCTCTGTCCCTCTCATTCAGTGGGCCATAGAAAGCCTTGTTTTTTTTTTTTTTTTTTAATATTATTTGGTTTCTAAAGTCTCCCTGAAAATAAAAAAAAAATACATAAAAAAACAGTGGGAGAGTAATATTGCCATTTCAGCTTGTGTGCCAGTCTTGACTCCTGGGTGTGCCACCTCTCTCTCTAATTGTGGGCCATAGAAAGCCTTTTTATTTTTTTCCTTCATTTGTGTTTTAAAATCAACCTCAACACAAAAACACTACATCAATCAGTGGGCGAAAAATATTGGCCTCAGTCAGGGCTTGTGTGCCACTCCTGTGCGTGCCATCTCTCATTCAGTGGGCCATAGAAAGCCTTGTTTTTTTTTTTTTTTTTAATATTATTTGGTTTCTAAAGCCTCCCTGAAAATAAAAAAAAAAATACATAAAAAAACAGTGGGAGAGTAATATTGCCCTTTCAGCTTGTGTGCCAGTCTTCACTCCTGGGTGTGCCACCTCTGTCCCTCTCATTCAGTGGGCCATAGAAAGCCTTGTTTTTTTTTTTTTTTTTAATATTATTTGGTTTCTAAAGTCTCCCTGAAAATAAAAAAAAAAATACATAAAAAAACAGTGGGAGAGTAATATTGCCATTTCAGCTTGTGTGCCAGTCTTGACTCCTGGGTGTGCCACCTCTGTCCCTCTCATTCAGTGGGCCATAGAAAGCCTTGTTTTTTTGTTTTTTTTTAAATATTATTTGGTTTCTAAAGTCTCCCTGAAAATAAAAAAAAAATACATAAAAAAACAGTGGGAGAGTAATATTGCCATTTCAGCTTGTGTGCCAGTCTTGACTCCTGGGTGTGCCACCTCTGTCCCTCTCATTCAGTGGGCCATAGAAAGCCTTGTTTTTTTGTTTTTTTTTAATATTATTTGGTTTCTAAAGTCTCCCTGAAAATAAAAAAAAAATACATAAAAAAACAGTGGGAGAGTAATATTGCCATTTCAGCTTGTGTGCCAGTCTTGACTCCTGGGTGTGCCACCTCTCTCTCTAATTGTGGGCCATAGAAAGCCTTTTTATTTTTTTCCTTCATTTGTGTTTTAAAATCAACCTCAACACAAAAACACTACATCAATCAGTGGGAGAAAAATATTGGCCTCAGTCAGGGCTTGTGTGCCACTGCTGTGTGTGCTATCTCTCATTCAGTGGGCTATAGAAAGCCTATTTATTTATTTTTTTTTTAAAAAATATTATTTGGTTTCTAAAGTCTCCCTGAAACAAAAAAAATACCTAAAAAAACAGTGGGAGAGTAATATTGCCCTTTCAGCTTGTGTGCCAGTCTTCACTCCTGGGTGTGCCACCTCTGTCCCTCTCATTCAGTGGGCCATAGAAAGCCTTGTTTTTTTGTTTTTTTTTTAATATTATTTGGTTTCTAAAGTCTCCCTGAAAAAAAAAATAAAATACATAAAAAAACAGTGGGAGAATAATATTGCCATTTCAGCTTGTGTGCCAGTCTTGACTCCTGGGTGTGCCACCTCTCTCTCTAATTGTGGGCCATAGAAAGCCTTTTTATTTTTTTCCTTCATTTGTGTTTTAAAATCAACCTCAACACAAAAACACTACATCAATCAGTGGGAGAAAAATATTGGCCTCAGTCAGGGCTTGTGTGCCACTCCTGTGCGTGCCATCTCTCATTCAGTGGGCCATAGAAAGCCTTGTTTTTTTGTTTTTTTTTAAATATTATTTGGTTTCTAAAGTCTCACAGAGAAAAAAAAATAAATAAATTAGGTGGGAGATTAATATTGACATTAGTGCTTGAGTGACAGTCCTGCGTGTGTGTCATCTCTGTGATTTGGTGTCACAGAAAACAGAGTGTGTAACATTGTGCCTGATTTTCCTTGTGGTCTCACCAACCTGTTAAGGGATATTGAAATCATACTGAAGTTATAGCTCACCGTGTAAGTTGTTTGACAGCAACAAATAAAGTTAGTTTGGTTACGATTTTTAAACAATGAGGAAGTCTGGTGCAAGAGGTCGTCGTGGGCGTTCATTGTCAGCTGGTAATGATGGTAGTGGTAGTGGAGCATCAGGTGGTCGTGGGGATAAAAATATTCCACCTAAGTCTGGAGCTGTGGAGCCAGTTTCGTCGTCAGGCTACACAAGGCCTCGAACGCTCTCTTTTCTGGGAGTAGGAAAACCGCTTTTAAAGGCGGAGCAGCAACAGCAAGTTTTGGCTTACATTGCAGACTCAGCCTCTAGCTCTTTTGCCTCCTCTTCCGAAACTGGTAAATGTAAAAGCAGCGCGTCGCTTGTGGATGTTCACGGTCAGGGACAAGTCGCTTCCTTGTCCTCCTCAGCAAAAACTACAACAAGAGAGAAGGATGCAGCAGGCGACACAACGGGTCACTCCATGGAGCTCTTTACACATACCGTCCCTGGCTTAGAAAGTGAAACATTTAACAGGCCATGCCCATTACAAGTAGATTCTGACATGGAGTGCACTGATGCACAGCCACAGCCAGAGTACTATGCTGCTCCTTTGACTCAGACCACCACATTGCCCTCTCAGGGTACAGATCCACAATCAGACCCTGATGAGACTATGTTGCCCCGCCACGAACGCTATACCACCGACCGACACAGTGACACAGACGAAGTTGCACACGAGCTCGAAGAGGAGGTAATAGATGACCCAGTTATTGACCCCGATTGGCAGCCATTGGGGGAACAGGGTGCAGGCGGCAGTAGTTCAGAAGCGGAGGTGGAGGAGGGGCCGCAGCAGGCATCAACATCGCAACAGGTTCCATCTGCCGGGCCCGTATCTGGCCCAAAACGCGTGTCAAAGCCAAAACCTGTTGGAGGACAGCGTGGCCATCCGGTTAAAGCTCAGTCTGCAATCCCTGAAAAGGGATCCGAGTCTAGGAAGAGTGCAGTCTGGCATTTTTTTAAACAACATCCAAATGATCAGCGCAAAGTCATCTGTCAAAAATGTTCAACTAGCTTAAGCAGAGGTCAGAATCTGAAAAGTCTAAATACTAGTTGCATGCATAGACACTTAACCACCATGCATTTTCAAGCCTGGACTAACTACCAAACGTCCCTTAAGGTTGTAGCACCCTCGGCCAATGAAGCTAGTCAGCAACGCAACATCCCTTCCGTCACTGTAAGGCCACCATTTTCCGCACCACCGGCAGTATCTGTGCAGGTTTCTTTGCCAGCCAAAAGCAGTCAGGGTCAGGGAATCACCAGTTTAGTAGGAGGAAATATTGCATCTAGGGCACCGGCGGAAACAATACCGTCTCCAACCGTCTCTCAGTCTGCCATGTACACCGGCACACCCGAAAGTTCCACGATCTCCTGCTCTCCAGTCCAGCTCACCCTACATGAGACTCTGGTTAGAAAAAGGAAGTACTTATCCTCGCATCCGCGTACACAGGGTTTTAACGCCCACATAGCTAGACTAATCTCGTTAGAGATGATGCCCTACCGTTTAGTTGAAAGCGAAGCTTTTAAAGCCCTGATGGAGTACGCTGAACCACGATACGAGCTACCTAGTCGACACTTTTTTTCCAGAAAAGCCATCCCAGCCCTGCACCAGCATGTTAAACAGCGCATCATCCATGCACTTAGGCAATCTGTGAGTACAAAGGTGCACCTGACTACAGATGCATGGACCAGTAGGCATGGCCAGGGACGTTATGTGTCCATCACGGCACACTGGGTGAATGTCGTGGATGCAGGGTCCACAGGCGACATCAATTTAGGGACAGTTGTGCCTAGCCCACGGTCTAGGAAACAGTTGGCTGTAGGCGTTCGCACCCCCTCCTCCTCCTCCTCGTCCTCCTGCAGAAGCTACAGCTCTTCCACAGAACGCAGTCGGCCAACCACTCCATCGGCAGATGACACTGTTGCACACCAGTTGTCCCATTATGGGCCAGCTACTGCCAAGCGTCAGCAGGCTGTATTGGCTATGAAGTGTTTGGGCGACAACAGACACACCGCGGAAGTTCTGTCCGAGTTCTTGCAACAAGAAACGCAGTCGTGGCTGGGCACAGTAGATCTTGAGGCAGGCAAGGTAGTGAGTGATAACGGAAGGAATTTCATGGCTGCCATCTCCCTTTCCCAACTGAAACACATTCCTTGCCTGGCTCACACCTTAAACCTGGTGGTGCAGTGCTTATTGAAAACTTATCCTGGGTTCTCCGACCTGCTCCTCAAAGTGCGTGCACTTTGCTCACATATCCGACGTTCGCCTGTACACGCCAGCCGTATGCAGACCTATCAGCGGTCTTTGAACCTTCCCCAGCATCGCCTAATCATAGACGTTGCAACAAGGTGGAACTCAACACTGCACATGCTTCAGAGACTGTGCGAACAGAGGCGTGCTGTTATTTATTTGTGGGAGGATACACGGGCAGGCAGTAGGATGGCAGACATGGAGTTGTCAGGTGTGCAGTGGTCGAAGATACAAGACATGTGTCAAGTCCTTCAGTGTTTTGAGGAATGCACACGGCTGGTTAGTGCAGACAACGCCGTAATAAGCATGAGCATCCCCCTAATGCGTCTGCTGATGCAAAGTTTGACGCACATAAAGGAGCAGGCGTCTGCACCAGAGGAAGAGGGAAGCCTTGATGACAGTCAGCCATTGTCTGGTCAGGGCAGTGTACAGGACGAGGTAGCGGGCGAAGAGGAGGTGGAGGACGAGGAGGATGATGGGGATGAGTATATTTTTAATGCGGAAACTTTCACGGGGGCACAGGAAATTGGTTGCGTGTCACGGCCGGGTTCTGTTTTTTTGAGGGACACAAGTGACGTAGATTTGCCTGCAACTGCCCCTCAACCAATCACAACCGGAGATTTGACAACTGGAACTTTGGCCCACATGGCGGATTATGCCTTACGTATCCTAAAAAGGGACACACGCATTACGAAAATGATGAACGATGACGATTACTGGTTGGCCTGCCTCCTTGATCCACGCTATAAAGGCAAATTGCAAAATATTATGCCACATGAGAACTTGGAACTAATATTAGCAACCAAACAATCAACTCTTGTTGACCGTTTGCTTCAGGCATTCCCAGCACACAGCGCACGTGATCGTTCTCACACGAGCTCCAGGGGGCAGCAGACTAGGAGTGTTAGGGGTGCACACATCAGAAGTGGCGTTGGACAGAGGGGTTTTCTGACCAAGTTGTGGAGTGATTTTGCTATGACCGCAGACAGGACAGGTACTGCTGCATCAATTGAAAGTGACAGGAGACAACATTTGTCCAGTATGGTTACTAACTATTTTTCATCCCTTATCGATGTTCTCCCTCAACCGTCATTCCCATTTGATTACTGGGCCTCCAAATTAGACACCTGGCCAGAATTGGCAGAATATGCATTGCAGGAGCTTGCTTGCCCGGCAGCAAGTGTCCTATCAGAAAGAGTATTCAGTGCTGCAGGGTCAATATTAACCGAAAAAAGGACTCGTCTGGCTACCCAAAATGTTGACGATCTAACATTCATTAAAATGAACCACAACTGGATTTCAAAATCTTTTGCCCCACCTTGCCCGGCCGACACCTAGCTTTCCTATGAAAAGCTCTTGCCTGTGAATTACTTTTCTAATGTCTAATTTGCTGCTGCAGATTGTACAGCATACGACATGTTTACACCTCCCTAAATGGCCAAACTCCCCACACGGGGCCGTGGTATCGCGACTTGGCGCAAGCACCCGTGAGACTGCTGTTTGTCTGAAGAGGTGGGTGTGCTCGCTTTTGGTTGACGGCATTGCTACTGGGTCCCTCATAGTACAATGTAGTGTCTCTGGCGGTGGTGGTGCGCACCCAACGTCAGACACACCGTTGTAACATGAGTGGCCCTGGGGCGGTCCCGCCGGCCTCAAGAGAGTTCCCCCCTACCCCAGCTCAAACTGGGCTCTACCACGTGCAAAATTATGTCGCACAGCTCCACCAATCTTTAGTCTATTCGCTGACATCATTCAATGTCTGGCACTGACAATACAAATTTGTAGACATCTATGATGCAACTTAAAGTAGTCTGTGTCTGTGTCCTATATTGGCACCATTAAATAGTTACTGCCAAATTACTATGTCAGAAACACAGCAGATGAGCCCACCCCTGTACCTAAGTATGCCACCTTTTTTTTTATTTTGGTTGTTTTGCGAGACATTAACATCTATTTATATTTTGGGAGTACTGGGACAGACACTCCTTGCACTACTCCTCCACTCAGCACCAAGCTGCCTGCCCGTGTATCCATGTAACCGCTGTAAAACTGCCATGAGCCTATTGTTTGTTATTTTAGGCCTTTGAAGCCTTTCTGCGCTCCCTCCTTCCACTAGTCCTCCACTGACCAGACCACTGCTGCCCGTGTACCCCTGGAACCAATTTTAAAGTGCCTACAGCCAGCCCATTTTATTGTGTTAGGCCTTCGAAGCCTGTCTGCGGTCCATACTTTAAATACTCCTCCACTCACCACCAAGCTGCCTGCCCGTGTATCCATGTAACCGCTGTAAAACTGCCATGAGCCTATTGTTTGTTATTTTAGGCCTTTGATAGCCTGTCTGCGGTCCCTACTCCTCCACTGACCACCAAGCTGCCTGCCCGTGTATCCATGTAACCGCTGTAAAACTGCCATGAGCCTATTGTTTGTTATTTTAGGCCTTTGAAGCCTTTCTGCGCTCCCTCCTTCCACTAGTCCTCCACTGACCAGACCACTGCTGCCCGTGTACCCCTGGAACCAATTATAAAGTGCCTACAGCCAGCCCATTTTATTATGTTAGGCCTTTGAAACCTGTCTGCGGTCCCTACTTTAAATACTCCTCCACTCACCACCAAGCTGCCTGCCCGTGTATCCATGTAACCGATTTCAAACTGCCATGACTGCCTACTGTTTGTTATTTTAGGCCTTTGTGAGCCTGTCTGCGGCCCCTACTTGCAATACTCCTCCACTGACCACAATGCTGCCTGGAGTGCCTGCCTGTGTATCCATGTAACCGATTTCAAACTGCCATGACTGCCTACTGTTTGTTATTTTAGGCCTTTGTGAGCCTGTCTGCGGCCCCTACTTGCAATACTCCTCCACTGACCACACCAATGCTGCCCGTGTACCCCTGGAACCTATTTAAAAGTTCATAGAGCCTAGTTATATATTTTATTTACTATTAATAAGGCCATGATGGACTACGCTGTACCACGCTACAAGCTAACCAGTCGACACTTCTTTTGCGAGAAAAGCCATCCCAACCCTCCACCAGCTTGTAGAAGACCGCATTGTCCATGCACTCTGGCAATCTGTGAGTACAAAGGTGCACCTGACAACAGACGCATGGACCTGTAGGCATGGCCACGGAAGATTACGTGTCCATTACGGCACAATGGGTTAATGTGTTGGATGCATGGTCCACAGAGGACAGCCTACTAAGTATGTCTGCAGTCCATAATTCAAATTGTCCTCCACTGTCTAAATCGGAGCTTCCACCTTCTGGCTTTCGGCCTATAGTATCAGAAATTAAACTGCATTTGGCCTTCAACTTTGGTTACGGCCTACTAACGGCTTCTGCCCCTCCCTGGTGTTGCCCACAACTAAATAAAGCTGAGCTTCAACCTTCCGGCTCTCATTAAGTGGTTTTGAAAAAACAAAATGGTGGATAGGGCCTACTAACGGCTTCTGCCCCTCCGTGGTGTTGCCCTCAACTAAATAAAGCTGAGCTTCAACCTTCCGGCTCTCATTAAGTGGTTTTGAAAAAACAAAATGGTGGATAGGGCCTACTAACGGCTTCTGCCCCTCCCTGGTGTTGCCCACAACTAAATAAAGCTGAGCTTCAACCTTCCGGCTCTCATTAAGTGGTTTTGAAAAAACAAAATGGTGGATAGGGCCTACTAACGGCTTCTGCCCCTCCCTGGTGTTGCCCTCAACTAAATAAAGCTGAGCTTCAACCTTCCGGCTATCATTAAGTGGTTTTGAAAAAACAAAATGGTGGATAGGGCCTACTAACGGCTTCTTCCCCTCCCTGGTGTTGCCCTCAACTAAATAAAGCTGAGCTTCAACCTTCCGGCTATCATTAAGTGGTTTTGAAAAAACAAAATGGTGGATAGGGCCTACTAACGGCTTCTGCCCCTCCGTGGTGTTGCCCTCAACTAAATAAAGCTGAGCTTCAACCTTCCGGCTCTCATTAAGTGGTTTTGAAAAAACAAAATGGTGGATAGGGCCTACTAACGGCTTCTGCCCCTCCCTGGTGTTGCCCACAACTAAATAAAGCTGAGCTTCAACCTTCCGGCTCTCATTAAGTGGTTTTGAAAAAACAAAATGGTGGATAGGGCCTACTAACGGCTTCTTCCCCTCCCTGGTGTTGCCCTCAACTAAATAAAGCTGAGCTTCAACCTTCCGGCTATCATTAAGTGGTTTTGAAAAAACAAAATGGTGGATAGGGCCTACTAACGGCTTCTGCCCCTCCCTGGTGTTGCCCTCAACTAAATAAAGCTGAGCTTCAACCTTCCGGCTCTCATTAAGTGGTTTTGAAAAAAAAAAATGGTGGATAGGGCCTACTAACGGCTTCTTCCCCTCCCTGGTGTTGCCCTCAACTAAATAAAGCTGAGCTTCAACCTTCCGGCTATCATTAAGTGGTTTTGAAAAAACAAAATGGTGGATAGGGCCTACTAACGGCTTCTGCCCCTCCGTGGTGTTGCCCTCAACTAAATAAAGCTGAGCTTCAACCTTCCGGCTCTCATTAAGTGGTTTTGAAAAAACAAAATGGTGGATAGGGCCTACTAACGGCTTCTGCCCCTCCCTGGTGTTGCCCACAACTAAATAAAGCTGAGCTTCAACCTTCCGGCTCTCATTAAGTGGTTTTGAAAAAACAAAATGGTGGATAGGGCCTACTAACGGCTTCTGCCCCTCCCTGGTGTTGCCCACAACTAAATAAAGCTGAGCTTCAACCTTCCGGCTCTCATTAAGTGGTTTTGAAAAAACAAAATGGTGGATAGGGCCTACTAACGGCTTCTGCCCCTCCCTGGTGTTGCCCACAACTAAATAAAGCTGAGCTTCAACCTTCCGGCTCTCATTAAGTGGTTTTGAAAAAACAAAATGGTGGATAGGGCCTACTAACGGCTTCTGCCCCTCCCTGGTGTTGCCCTCAACTAAATAAAGCTGAGCTTCAACCTTCCGGCTCTCATTAAGTGGTTTTGAAAAAACAAAATGGTGGATAGGGCCTACTAACGGCTTCTGCCCCTCCCTGGTGTTGCCCACAACTAAATAAAGCTGAGCTTCAACCTTCCGGCTCTCATTAAGTGGTTTTGAAAAAACAAAATGGTGGATAGGGCCTACTAACGGCTTCTGCCCCTCCCTGGTGTTGCCCTCAACTAAATAAAGCTGAGCTTCAACCTTCCGGCTCTCATTAAGTGGTTTTGAAAAAACAAAATGGTGGATAGGGCCTACTAACGGCTTCTGCCCCTCCCTGGTGTTGCCCACAACTAAATAAAGCTGAGCTTCAACCTTCCGGCTCTCATTAAGTGGTTTTGAAAAAACAAAATGGTGGATAGGGCCTACTAACGGCTTCTGCCCCTCCCTGGTGTTGCCCACAACTAAATAAAGCTGAGCTTCAACCTTCCGGCTCTCATTAAGTGGTTTTGAAAAAACAAAATGGTGGATAGGGCCTACTAACGGCTTCTGCCCCTCCCTGGTGTTGCCCTCAACTAAATAAAGCTGAGCTTCAACCTTCCGGCTCTCATTAAGTGGTTTTGAAAAAACAAAATGGTGGATAGGGCCTACTAACGGCTTCTGCCCCTCCCTGGTGTTGCCCTCAACTAAATAAAGCTGAGCTTCAACCTTCCGGCTCTCATTAAGTGGTTTTGAAAAAACAAAATGGTGGATAGGGCCTACTAACGGCTTCTGCCCCTCCCTGGTGTTGCCCACAACTAAATAAAGCTGAGCTTCAACCTTCCGGCTCTCATTAAGTGGTTTTGAAAAAATAAAATGGTGGATAGGGCCTACTAACGGCTTCTGCCCCTCCCTGGTGTTGCCCTCAACTAAATAAAGCTGAGCTTCAACCTTCCGGCTCTCATTAAGTGGTTTTGAAAAAACAAAATGGTGGATAGGGCCTACTAACGGCTTCTGCCCCTCCCTGGTGTTGCCCTCAACTAAATAAAGCTGAGCTTCAACCTTCCGGCTCTCATTAAGTGGTTTTGAAAAAACAAAATGGTGGATAGGGCCTACTAACGGCTTCTGCCCCTCCCTGGTGTTGCCCTCAACTAAATAAAGCTGAGCTTCAACCTTCCGGCTCTCATTAAGTGGTTTTGAAAAAACAAAATGGTGGATAGGGCCTACTAACGGCTTCTGCCCCTCCCTGGTGTTGCCCACAACTAAATAAAGCTGAGCTTCAACCTTCCGGCTCTCATTAAGTGGTTTTGAAAAAACAAAATGGTGGATAGGGCCTACTAACGGCTTCTGCCCCTCCCTGGTGTTGCCCACAACTAAATAAAGCTGAGCTTCAACCTTCCGGCTCTCATTAAGTGGTTTTGAAAAAACAAAATGGTGGTTAGGGCCTACTAACGGCTTCTGCCCCTCCCTGGTGTTGTCCTCAACTGAACAAAGCTGAGCTTCCACATTCTGCCTTTCGCCCTATACTATCAGATATTAAACTGCATTTGGCCTACTAGTGTGGTTAGGCCCTTGAAACAGTGTCTGCTGCTCTTGGGTTTGCTACTCCACTGAACAAAGCAATGCCGCCTGTTTAGTCCTGTTACCAATTTTGAACTGCATTTAGCCTACTTTATTCTTTGGCCCTATATCTGTTTCCTCCTCATCCTGCCCATTGCCCAGCCACTGCTAAATGAGTCTGCTGGTACATTGACCTAGACCACTACATTCCCCTTGTACTCTACACAGCCAGAATCTGACCCTGCTGAAAGTAAGGTTCCCCTTCTCGCATGTTATACCACCTTACACAGGGACAAAGAGGAAGGTGCAGATGAAAGTGCAGGTTCCTTCATCAGGTGGGGGGGGCATACTCGTTGGCGACGTCACTGGCACAGGGCCCCTCAGAGTACGCAAAAGTGTCGCTGCTGGTGGGAGGCGCCCCCGCCATGCAAACACACCGCCGTACTTTGAGGGGCCCTGTGCCAGTGCCAATGCGAACGAGTGGGCCCCCCCCTGCTTGCTCAGGATCACAGCACTTGCAACGTTTAAATACTTACCTTTCCCTGCAACACCGCCGTGACGTAGTCCGCATTTCCTGGGCCCACGAAAAAATTGAGCCAGCCCTACTCCCCCCACAACTTTTGCCAAATGACCCCCAATTCCCTATGCCCAACTATTATTATAAAGTTAATTACGATTGGCAAGCTTCAGAAACAAGAATGGATGTTTTTGGCATTAAAATGGGCACTGTAGGTGTTTTCCTGGCCTCCACTCACTGCCGACTATGCTTCCCCATTGACTTGCATTGGGTTTCGTGTTTCGGTCGATCCCCGACTTTTAGCGATAATCGGCCGAATGCACTCGACTCGACTCTGGACAAAATCGGGTTTCCCAAAACCCTACTCGATCTGAAAAAAATGAAAGTCGCTCAACCCTAGTGAAGAGTGTAGGGTGTAGAGTGTAGAGTGAAGAGTGTAGGGTGCAGAGTGCAGAGTTTAGAGTGTAGGGTGTAGAGTGTAGCGTGTTGGATGTAGATTGTAGGGTGTAGAGTGTAGGGTGTAGAGTGTAGTGTGTAGAGTGTAGGGTGCAGAGTGCAGGTTGCAGAGTGCAGAGTTTAGAGTGTAGGGTGTAGAGTGTAGGGTGTAGAGAGTAGAGTGTAGGATGTAGAGTGTAGGGTGTAGAGAGTAGAGTGTAGGGAGTAGAGTGTAGAGTGTAGGGTGTAGACTGTAGAGTGTAGGATGGAGAGTGTAGAGTGTAGGGTGTAGTGTGTAGAGTGTAGGGTGTAGAGTGTAGGATGTAGAGTGTAGGTTGTAAAGTGTAGGGTGTTGAGAGTAGAGTGTGGGATGTAGGGTGTAGGATGTAGAGAGTAGAGTGTAGAGTGTAGGGTGTAGGGTGCAGAGTGTAGCGTGTAGGGTGTAGAGTGTAGGGTGTAGTGAGTAGGGTGTAGAGTCTAGAATGTAGGGTGTAGAGTGTAGGGTGTAGGGTGTAGAATGTAGGGTGTAGAGTGTAGAGTGTAGCGTGTAGAGGGTGGAGTGTAGGGTGTAGAGTGAAGAGTGTAGGGTGTAGAGTGTAGGGTGCAAGGTGTAGGGTGTAGAGTGTAGATTGTATGGTGTACAGTGTAGATTGTAGAGTGTAGGCTTTAGAAGGTAGAGTGTAGGGTGTAGATTGTAGAGTGTAGGGTGTAGAGTGTACGGTGTAGAGTGTAGGGTGTAGAGTGTAGAGTGTAGAGTGTAGAGTGTAGGATGGAGAGTGTAGAGTGTAGGGTGTAGAGAGTAGAGTGCAGCGTGTAGAGGGTGGAGTGTAGGTTGTAGAGGGAAGAGTGTAAGGTGCAGAGTGCAGAGTTTAGAGTGTAGGGTGTAGAATGTAGCGTGTTGGATGTAGAGTGTAGGGTGTAGAGTGTAGGGTGTAGAGTGTAGAGTGTAGGGTGCAGAGTGCAGGGTGCAGAGTGCAGAGTTTAGGGTGTTGGGTGTAGAGTGTAGGGTGTAGAGTGTAGGATGGAGAGTGTAGAGTGTAGGGTGTAGAGAGTAGAGTGTAGCGTGTAGAGGGTGGAGTGTAGGGTGTAGAGTGAAGAGTGTAGGGTGTAGGGTGTAGAGTGAAGAGTGTTGGATGTAGATTGTAGGGTGTAGAGTGTAGGGTGTAGAGTGTAGGGTGTAGAGTGTAGGGTGCAGAGTGCAGGTTGCAGAGTGCAGAGTTTAGAGTGTAGGGTGTGGAGTGTAGGATGGAGAGTGTAGAGTGTAGGGTGTAGAGAGTAGAGTGTAGCGTGTAGAGGGTGGAGTGTAGGGTGTAGAGTGCAGAGTTTAGAGTGTAGGGTGTAGAGTGTAGCTTGTTGGATGTAGATTGTAGGGTGTAGAGTGTAGGGTGTAGAGTGTAGGGTGTAGAGTGTAGGGTGCAGAGTGCAGGTTGCAGAGTGCAGAGTTTAGAGTGTAGGGTGTAGAGTGTAGGGTGTAGAGAGTAGAGTGTAGGATGTAGAGTGTAGGGTGTAGAGAGTAGAGTGTAGGGAGTAGAGTGTAGAGAGTAGGGTGTAGACTGTAGAGTGTAGGATGGAGAGTGTAGAGTGTAGGGTGTAGTGTGTAGAGTGTAGGGTGTAGAGTGTAGAGTGTAGGATGTAGAGTGTAGGTTGTAAAGTGTAGGGTGTAGAGAGTAGAGTGTAGAGTGTAGGGTGTAGGGTGCAGAGTGTAGCGTGTAGGGTGTAGAGTGTAGGGTGTAGTGAGTAGGGTGTAGAGTCTAGAATGTAGGGTGTAGAGTGTAGGGTGTAGGGTGTAGAATGTAGAGTGTATGGTGTAGAGTGTAGAGTGTAGGGTGTAGAGTGTAGGGTGTAGAGTCTAGGGTGTGGAGTGTAGGGTGTAGAGTGTAGGATGTAAAGTGTAGGGTGTAGAGTGTAGGGTGTAGAGTGTAGAGTGTAGGGTGTATAGTGTAGAGTGTAGGGTGTAGGGTGTAGAGTGTAGTGTGGAGAGGGTAGAGTGTAAGGTGTAGAGTGTAGGGTGTAGGGTGTAAAGTGTAGAGTGTAGGTTGTAGAGTGTAGGGTATAGGGTGTAGAGTGTAGAATGTAGAGTGTAGAGTATAGAGTGTAGGGTGTATAGTGTAGAGTGTAGGGTGTAGGGTGTAGAGTGCAGGGTGTAGAGTGTAGGGTGTAGGGTGTAGAGTGTAGGGTGTAGGGTGTAGGATGTAGAGTGTGGGGTGTAGAATATAGGGTGTAGAGTGTAGAGTGTGGGGTGTAGGGTGTAGGATGTAGAAAGTAGAGTGTAGAGTGTAGGGTGTAGGGTGTAGAGTGTAGCGTGTAGAGGGTAGAGTGTAGGGTGTAGAATGTAGAGTGTAGGGTGCAGGGTGTAGAGTGTAGAGTGTAGGGTGTAGAGTGTAGAGTGTAGGGTCTAGAATGTAGAGTGTAGGGTGTAGAGTGTAGGGTGTAGAGTGTAGCGTGTAGAGGGTAGAGTGTAGGGTGTAGAATGTAGGGTGTAGAGTGTAGGGTGTAGAGTGTAGAGTGTGGGGTGTAGGGCGTAAGATGTAGAGAGTAGAATGTAGAGCGTAGGGTGTAGGGTGTAGAATGTAGCGTGTAGAGGGTAGAGTGTAGGGTGTAGAATGTAGAGTGTAGGGTGTAGGGTGTAGATAGTAGAGTGTAGGGTGTAGAGTGTAGAGTGTAGGGTCTAGAATGTAGAGTGTAGGGTGTAGAATGTAGAGTGTAGGGTGTAGGGTGTAGATAGTAGAGTGTAGGGTGTAGAGTGTAGAGTGTAGGGTCTAGAATGTAGAGTGTAGGGTGTAGAGTGTAGGGTGTAGAGTGTAGCGTGTAGAGGGTAGAGTGTAGGGTGTAGAATGTAGGGTGTAGAGTGTAGGGTGTAGAGTGTAGAGTGTGGGGTGTAGGGCGTAAGATGTAGAGAGTAGAATGTAGCGTGTAGGGTGTAGGGTGTAGAATGTAGCGTGTAGAGGGTAGAGTGTAGGGTGTAGAATGTAGAGTGTAGGGTGTAGGGTGTAGATTGTAGAGTGTAGGGTGTAGAGTGTAGAGTGTAGGGTGTAGAATGTAGAGTGTGGGGTGTAGAGTGTAGGGTGTAGGGTGTAGAGTGTAGATTGTAGGGTGTAGGGTGTAGAGTGTAGGATGTAACGTGCAGAGTGTAGGGTGTAGAGTGTAGAGTGTGGGGTGTAGGATGTAGAGACTAGAGTGTAGGGTGTAGGGTGTAGAGTGTATGGTGTAGAGTGTAGAGTGTAGGGTGTAGAATGTAGAGTGTAGAGTGTAGGGTGTAGGGTGTAGAGTGTAGGGTGTAGAGTGTAGGATGTAAAGTGTAGGGCGTAGAAAGTAGGGTGTAGAGTGTAGAGTGTGGGGTGTAGAATATAGGGTGTAGAGTGTAGAGTGTGGGGTGTAGGGTGTAGGATGTAGAGACTAGAGTGTAGGGTGTAGAGTGTACGGTGTAGAGTGTAGAGTGTAGGGTGTAGAGTGTAGAGTGTAGAGTGTAGGGTGTAGGGTGTAGAGTGTAGGGTGTAGAGTGTAGGGTGTAGGGTGTAGAGTGTAGGGTGTAGAGTGTAGGATGTAAAGTGTAGGGCGTAGAAAGTAGGGTGTAGAGTGTAGAGTGTGGGGTGTAGGGTGTAGGATGTAGAGAGTAGAGTGTAGAGTGTAGGGTGTAGAGTGTAGCGTGTAGAGTGTAGGGTGTAGAGTGTAGAGTGTAGGGTGTAGGGTGTACAGTATAGAGTGTAGAGTGTAGAGTGTAGTGTGTAGAGTGTAGGGTGTAGGGTGTAGAGTGTCGGGTGTAGAGTAGAGTGTGGGGTGTAAAGTGTAGGATGTAGAGAGTAGAGTGTAGAGTGTAGGGTGTAGGGTGTAAGGTGTAGAGTGTAGAGGGTAGAGTGTAGGGTGTAGAGTGTAGGGTGTAGAGTGTAGGGTGTAGAGTGTAGGGTGCAGAGTGCAGGGTGCAGAGTGCAGAGTTTAGAGTGTAGGGTGTAGAGTGTAGGGTGTAGAGAGTAGAGTGTAGGATGTAGAGTGTAGGGTGTAGAGAGTAGAGTGTAGGGAGTAGAGTGTAGAGTGCAGGGTGTAGAGTGTAGAGTGTAGGATGGAGAGTGTAGAGTGTAGGGTGTAGAGAGTAGAGTGTAGCGTGTAGAGGGTGGAGTGTAGGGTGTAGAGTGAAGAGTGTAGGGTGTAGAGTGTAGGGTGCAAGGTGTAGGGTGTAGAGTGTAGATTGTAGGGTGTACAGTGTAGATTGTAGAGTGTAGGCTGTAGAAGGTAGAGTGTAGGGTGTAGATTGTAGAGTGTAGGGTGTAGAGTGTACGGTGTAGAGTGTAGGGTGTAGAGTGTAGAGTGTAGGTTGGAGAGTGTAGAGTGTAGGGTGTAGAGAGTAGAGTGCAGCGTGTAGAGGGTGGAGTGTAGGTTGTAGAGGGAAGAGTGTAGGGTGCAGAGTGCAGAGTTTAGAGTGTAGGGTGTAGAATGTAGCGTGTTGGATGTAGAGTGTAGGGTGTAGAGTGTAGGGTGTAGAGTGTAGGGTGTAGAGTGTAGGGTGCAGAGTGCAGGGTGCAGAGTGCAGAGTTTAGAGTGTAGGGTGTAGAGTGTAGGGTGTAGAGTGTAAGATGGAGAGTGTAGAGTGTAGGGTGTAGGGTGTAGAGTGAAGGATGTAGGCTGTAGTGTGTAGAGTGTAGGATGTAGATTGTAGGGTGTAGAGTGTAGAGTGTAGGGTGTAGAGTGTAGGGTGTAGAGTATACAATGTAGGGTGTAGGGTGTAGAGTGTAGGGTGTAGAGTGAAGAGTGTATGGTGTAGAGTGTAGGGTGTAGAGTGTAGGGTGTAGAGTGTAGGATGTAGAGTGTAGGGTGTAGAGAGTAGAGTGTAGGGAGTAGAGTGCAGAGTTTAGAGTGTAGGGTGTAGAGTGTAGGGTGTAGAGAGTAGAGTGTAGGATGTAGAGTGTAGGGTGTAGAGAGTAGAGTGTAGGGAGTAGAGTGTAGAGTGCAGGGTGTAGAGTGTAGAGTGTAGGATGGAGAGTGTAGAGTGTAGGGTGTAGAGTGTAGAGTGTAGCGTGTAGAGGGTGGAGTGTAGGGTGTAGAGTGAAGAGTGTAGGGTGTAGAGTGTAGGGTGCAAGGTGTAGGGTGTAGAGTGTAGATTGTATGGTGTACAGTGTAGATTGTAGAGTGTAGGCTTTAGAAGGTAGAGTGTAGGGTGTAGATTGTAGAGTGTAGGGTGTAGAGTGTACGGTGTAGAGTGTAGGGTGTAGAGTGTAGAGTGTAGGATGGAGAGTGTAGAGTGTAGGGTGTAGTGTGTAGAGTGTAGGGTGTAGAGTGTAGAGTGTAGGATGGAGAGTGTAGGGTGTAGAGTGTAGGGTGTGAAGTGTAGAGTGTAGATTGTAGGTTGTAGAGTGTAGAGTGTAGGATGTAGGCTGTAGTGTGTAGAGTGTAGGATATAGATTGTAGGGTGTAGGGTGTAGAGTGTAGGGTGTAGAGTGTACAGTGTAGGGTGTAGAGTGTAGGGTGTAGAGTGTAGGGTGTAGAGTGAAGAGTGTAGGGTGTAGAGTGTAGCGTGTTGGGTGTAGAGTGTAGGGTGTAGATTGTAGGGTGTAGAATATAGGGTGTAGAGTGTAGAGTGTGGGGTGTAGGGTGTAGGATGTAGAGACTAGAGTGTAGGGTGTAGAGTTACGGACTGTGTAGAGTGTAGAGTGTAGGGTGTAGAGTGTAGAGTGTAGAGTGTAGGGTGTAGGGTGTAGAGTGTAGGGTGTAGAGTGTAGGGTGTAGGGTGTAGAGTGTAGGGTGTAGAGTGTAGGATGTAAAGTGTAGGGCGTAGAAAGTAGGGTGTAGAGTGTAGAGTGTGGGGTGTAGGGTGTAGGATGTAGAGAGTAGAGTGTAGAGTGTAGGGTGTAGAGTGTAGCGTGTAGAGTGTAGGGTGT
>NW_027507985.1:0-75939 GCF_051348905.1 Ranitomeya variabilis | reverse complement strand
TATTTACCTTTAACCCCAAACCCCCCCCCCCCCCCCCCCCTTGGTTTTTATTGCGGTTTTGGCGTTTTCAGACCATTTTGGCAATTTTTGGTTTTTTGACGTTTTTAAGACACTTCTCTAACCCCCCCCCCCCAGGGGTCATTAAGACACTAGGAGACCGGGAAAACGTTCTTTCGGCCGCATTAAGACACTTGGGAGACCGGGATTAGCTCGGCAAGACACTTGGAAAACAAGAAAAAACGTTCGTTCGGTCGCATTAAGACACTTGGAGACCGGGATTAGCGTCAGAAAAACACTAGTTTTAGGGGAAAAAAACGCAAATTCCTGGGATTAGGTTTAGGCAAGGGTTAGGTTTAGGCTGCAATCCCCAAGGGTTAGGGTAAGAGTAGGGAACAGGAGAGGGATAGCACGTTCGATCGCATTAAGACACTTGGAGACCGGGTTTAGCTCGGCAAGACACTTGGAAACCAGGAAAAAACGCTCGTTCGATCGCATTAAGACACTTGGAGACCGGGTTTAGCTCGGCAAGACACTTGGAAACCAGGAAAAAACGCTCGTTCGATCGCATTAAGACACTTGGAGACCGGGTTTAGCTCGGCAAGACACTTGGAAACCAGGAAAAAACGCTCGTTCGATCGCATTAAGACACTTGGGAGACCGGGATTGGCGTCAGATTCCCCTAACCCTAACCCTAACCCTAACCCTAACCCTAACCCTAACCTTGACCCCTGACCCCTGACCCCTTGACCCCTGACCCCTGACCTCTTACCCCTTCACCCCTCACCCCTAACCCCTAACCCCTGACCCCTAACCCCATTTACCTTTAACCCCAACCCCCCCCCCTTGGTTTTTATTGCGGTTTTGGCGTTTTCAGACCATTTTGTCAATTTTTGGTTTTTTAACGTTTTTAAGACACTTCTCTAACCCCCCCCCCCCAGGGGTCATTAAGACACTAGGAGACCGGGAAAACGTTCTTTCGGCCGCATTAAGACACTTGGGAGACCGGGATTAGCTCGGCAAGACACTTGGAAACCAGGAAAAAACGCTCGTTCGATCGCATTAAGACACTTGGAGACCGGGTTTAGCTCGGCAAGACACTTGGAAACCAGGAAAAAACGCTCGTTCGATCGCATTAAGACACTTGGGAGACCGGGATTGGCGTCAGATTCCCCTAACCCTAACCCTAACCCTAACCCTAACCCTAACCCTAACCCTAACCTTGACCCCTGACCCCTGACCCCTTGACCCCTGACCCCTGACCCCTTACCCCTTCACCCCTGACCCCTAACCCCTAACCCCTGACCCCTAACCCCATTTACCTTTAACCCCAACACCCCCCCCCCCCCCCCCCCTTGGTTTTTATTGCGGTTTTGGCGTTTTCAGACCATTTTGGCAATTTTTGGTTTTTTGACGTTTTTAAGACACTTCTCTAACCCCCCCCCCCCAGGGGTCATTAAGACACTAGGAGACCGGGAAAACGTTCTTTCGGCCGCATTAAGACACTTGGGAGACCGGGATTAGCTCGGCAAGACACTTGGAAAACAAGGAAAAACGTTCGTTCGGTCGCATTAAGACACTTGGAGACCGGGATTAGCGTCAGAAAAACACTAGTTTTAGGGGAAAAAAACGCAAATTCCTGGGATTAGGTTTAGGCAAGGGTTAGGTTTAGGCTGCAATCCCCAAGGGTTAGGGTAAGAGTAGGGAACAGGAGAGGGATAGCACGTTCGATCGCATTAAGACACTTGGAGACCGGGTTTAGCTCGGCAAGACACTTGGAAAACGGGAAAAAACGTTCGTTCGGTCGCATTAAGACACTTGGAGACCGGGATTAGCGTCAGAAAAACACTAGTTTTAGGGGAAAAAAACGCAAATTCCTGGGATTAGGTTTAGGCAAGGGTTAGGTTTAGGCTGCAATCCCCAAGGGTTAGGGTAAGAGTAGGGAACAGGAGAGGGATAGCACGTTCGATCGCATTAAGACACTTGGAGACCGGGTTTAGCTCGGCAAGACACTTGGAAAACAGGAAAAAACGCTCGTTCGATCGCATTAAGACACTTGGAGACCGGGTTTAGCTCGGCAAGACACTTGGAAAACAGGAAAAAACGCTCGTTCGATCGCATTAAGACACTTGGAGACCGGGTTTAGCTCGGCAAGACACTTGGAAAACAGGAAAAAACGCTCGTTCGATCGCATTAAGACACTTGGAGACCGGGTTTAGCTCGGCAAGACACTTGGAAAACAGGAAAAAACGCTCGTTCGATCGCATTAAGACACTTGGGAGACCGGGATTGGCGTCAGATTCCCCTAACCCTAACCCTAACCCTAACCCTAACCCTAACCTTGACCCCTGACCCCTGACCCCTTGACCCCTGACCCCTGACCCCTTACCCCTTCACCCCTGACCCCTAACCCCTAACCCCTGACCCCTAACCCCATTTACCTTTAACCCCAAATACCCCCCCCCCTTGGTTTTTATTGCGGTTTTGGCGTTTTCAGACCATTTTGGCAATTTTTGGTTTTTTGACGTTTTTAAGACACTTCTCTAACCCCCCCCCCCAGGGGTCATTAAGACACTAGGAGACCGGGAAAACGTTCTTTCGGCCGCATTAAGACACTTGGGAGACCGGGATTAGCTCGGCAAGACACTTGGAAAACAAGGAAAAACGTTCGTTCGGTCGCATTAAGACACTTGGAGACCGGGATTAGCGTCAGAAAAACACTAGTTTTAGGGGAAAAAAACGCAAATTCCTGGGATTAGGTTTAGGCAAGGGTTAGGTTTAGGCTGCAATCCCCAAGGGTTAGGGTAAGAGTAGGGAACAGGAGAGGGATAGCACGTTCGATCGCATTAAGACACTTGGAGACCGGGTTTAGCTCGGCAAGACACTTGGAAAACGGGAAAAAACGTTCGTTCGGTCGCATTAAGACACTTGGAGACCGGGATTAGCGTCAGAAAAACACTAGTTTTAGGGGAAAAAAACGCAAATTCCTGGGATTAGGTTTAGGCAAGGGTTAGGTTTAGGCTGCAATCCCCAAGGGTTAGGGTAAGAGTAGGGAACAGGAGAGGGATAGCACGTTCGATCGCATTAAGACACTTGGAGACCGGGTTTAGCTCGGCAAGACACTTGGAAAACAGGAAAAAACGCTCGTTCGATCGCATTAAGACACTTGGAGACCGGGTTTAGCTCGGCAAGACACTTGGAAAACAGGAAAAAACGCTCGTTCGATCGCATTAAGACACTTGGAGACCGGGTTTAGCTCGGCAAGACACTTGGAAAACAGGAAAAAACGCTCGTTCGATCGCATTAAGACACTTGGAGACCGGGTTTAGCTCGGCAAGACACTTGGAAAACAGGAAAAAACGCTCGTTTGATCGCATTAAGACACTTGGGAGACCGGGATTGGCGTCAGATTCCCCTAACCCTAACCCTAACCCTAACCCTAACCCTAACCCTAACCCTAACCCTAACCTTGACCCCTGACCCCTGACCCCTTGACCCCTGACCCCTGACCTCTTACCCCTTAACCCCTGACCCCTAACCCCTGACCCCTAACCCCATTTACCTTTAACCCCAACCCCCCCCCCCCTTGGTTTTTATTGCGGTTTTGGCGTTTTCAGACCATTTTGGCAATTTTTGGTTTTTTGACGTTTTTAAGACACTTCTCTAACCCCCCCCCCCCCAGGGGTCATTAAGACACTAGGAGACCGGGAAAACGTTCTTTCGGCCGCATTAAGACACTTGGGAGACCGGGATTAGCTCGGCAAGACACTTGGAAAACAAGAAAAAACGTTCGTTCGGTCGCATTAAGACACTTGGAGACCGGGATTAGCGTCAGAAAAACACTAGTTTTAGGGGAAAAAAATGCAAATTCCTGGGATTAGGTTTAGGCAAGGGTTAGGTTTAGGCTGCAATCCCCAAGGGTTAGGGTAAGAGTAGGGAACAGGAGAGGGATAGCACGTTCGATCGCATTAAGACACTTGGAGACCGGGTTTAGCTCGGCAAGACACTTGGAAACCAGGAAAAAACGCTCGTTCGATCGCATTAAGACACTTGGAGACCGGGTTTAGCTCGGCAAGACACTTGGAAACCAGGAAAAAACGCTCGTTCGATCGCATTAAGACACTTGGAGACCGGGTTTAGCTCGGCAAGACACTTGGAAACCAGGAAAAAACGCTCGTTCGATCGCATTAAGACACTTGGAGACCGGGTTTAGCTCGGCAAGACACTTGGAAACCAGGAAAAAACGCTCGTTCGATCGCATTAAGACACTTGGAGACCGGGTTTAGCTCGGCAAGACACTTGGAAACCAGGAAAAAACGCTCGTTCGATCGCATTAAGACACTTGGGAGACCGGGATTGGCGTCAGATTCCCCTAACCCTAACCCTAACCCTAACCCTAACCCTAACCCTAACCCTAACCTTGACCCCTGACCCCTGACCCCTTGACCCCTGACCCCTGACCTCTTACCCCTTCACCCCTGACCCCTAACCCCTAACCCCTGACCCCTAACCCCATTTACCTTTAACCCCAAACCCCCCCCCCTTGGTTTTTATTGCGGTTTTGGCGTTTTCAGACCATTTTGGCAATTTTTGGTTTTTTGACGTTTTTAAGACACTTCTCTAACCCCCCCCCCCCCCCAGGGGTCATTAAGACACTAGGAGACCGGGAAAACGTTCTTTCGGCCGCATTAAGACACTTGGGAGACCGGGATTAGCGTCAGAAAAACACTAGTTTTAGGGGAAAAAAACGCAAATTCCTGGGATTAGGTTTAGGCAAGGGTTAGGTTTAGGCTGCAATCCCCAAGGGTTAGGGTAAGAGTAGGGAACAGGAGAGGGATAGCACGTTCGATCGCATTAAGACACTTGGAGACCGGGTTTAGCTCGGCAAGACACTTGGAAACCAGGAAAAAACGCTCGTTCGATCGCATTAAGACACTTGGAGACCGGGTTTAGCTCGGCAAGACACTTGGAAACCAGGAAAAAACGCTCGTTCGATCGCATTAAGACACTTGGAGACCGGGTTTAGCTCGGCAAGACACTTGGAAACCAGGAAAAAACGCTCGTTCGATCGCATTAAGACACTTGGGAGACCGGGATTGGCGTCAGATTCCCCTAACCCTGACCCTAACCCTAACCCTAACCCCTGACCCCTAACCCCATTTACCTTTAACCCCAACCCCCCCCCCCCCCCCTTGGTTTTTATTGCGGTTTTGGCGTTTTCAGACCATTTTGGCAATTTTAGGTTTTTTGACGTTTTTAAGACACTTCTCTAACCCCCCCCCCCCAGGGGTCATTAAGACACTAGGAGACCGGGAAAACGTTCTTTCGGCCGCATTAAGACACTTGGGAGACCGGGATTAGCTCGGCAAGACACTTGGAAACCAGGAAAAAACGCTCGTTCGATCGCATTAAGACACTTGGAGACCGGGTTTAGCTCGGCAAGACACTTGGAAACCAGGAAAAAACGCTCGTTCGATCGCATTAAGACACTTGGGAGACCGGGATTGGCGTCAGATTCCCCTAACCCTAACCCTAACCCTAACCCTAACCCTAACCCTAACCCTAACCTTGACCCCTGACCCCTGACCCCTTGACCCCTGACCCCTGACCTCTTACCCCTTCACCCCTCACCCCTAACCCCTAACCCCTGACCCCTAATCCCATTTACCTTTAACCCCAACCCCCCCCCCCCCCCCCCCTTGGTTTTTATTGCGGTTTTGGCGTTTTCAGACCATTTTGGCAATTTTTGGTTTTTTGACGTTTTTAAGACACTTCTCTAACCCCCCCCCCCCCCCCAGGGGTCATTAAGACACTAGGAGACCGGGAAAACGTTCTTTCGGCCGCATTAAGACACTTGGGAGACCGGGATTAGCTCGGCAAGACACTTGGAAAACAAGAAAAAACGTTCGTTCGGTCGCATTAAGACACTTGGAGACCGGGATTAGCGTCAGAAAAACACTAGTTTTAGGGGAAAAAAACGCAAATTCCTGGGATTAGGTTTAGGCAAGGGTTAGGTTTAGGCTGCAATCCCCAAGGGTTAGGGTAAGAGTAGGGAACAGGAGAGGGATAGCACGTTCGATCGCATTAAGACACTTGGAGACCGGGTTTAGCTCGGCAAGACACTTGGAAACCAGGAAAAAACGCTCGTTCGATCGCATTAAGACACTTGGAGACCGGGTTTAGCTCGGCAAGACACTTGGAAACCAGGAAAAAACTCTCGTTCGATCGCATTAAGACACTTGGAGACCGGGTTTAGCTCGGCAAGACACTTGGAAACCAGGAAAAAACGCTCGTTCGATCGCATTAAGACACTTGGAGACCGGGTTTAGCTCGGCAAGACACTTGAAAACCAGGAAAAAACGCTCGTTCGATCGCATTAAGACACTTGGAGACCGGGTTTAGCTCGGCAAGACACTTGGAAACCAGGAAAAAACGCTCGTTCGATCGCATTAAGACACTTGGGAGACCGGGATTGGCGTCAGATTCCCCTAACCCTAACCCTAACCCTAACCCTAACCCTGACCCCTAACCCCTAACCCCTGACCCCTAACCCCATTTACCCTTAACCCCAACCCCCCCCCCCCCCTTGGTTTTTATTGCGGTTTTGGCGTTTTCAGGCCATTTTGGCAATTTTTGGTTTTTTGACGTTTTTAAGACACTTCTCTAACCCCCCCCCCCCCAGGGGTCATTAAGACACTAGGAGACCGGGAAAACGTTCTTTCGGCCGCATTAAGACACTTGGGAGACCGGGATTAGCTCGGCAAGACACTTGGAAAACAAGAAAAAACGTTCGTTCGGTCGCATTAAGACACTTGGAGACCGGGATTAGCGTCAGAAAAACACTAGTTTTAGGGGAAAAAAACGCAAATTCCTGGGATTAGGTTTAGGCAAGGGTTAGGTTTAGGCTGCAATCCCCAAGGGTTAGGGTAAGAGTAGGGAACAGGAGAGGGATAGCACGTTCGATCGCATTAAGACACTTGGAGACCGGGTTTAGCTCGGCAAGACACTTGGAAACCAGGAAAAAACGCTCGTTCGATCGCATTAAGACACTTGGAGACCGGGTTTAGCTCGGCAAGACACTTGGAAACCAGGAAAAAACGCTCGTTCGATCGCATTAAGACACTTGGAGACCGGGTTTAGCTCGGCAAGACACTTGGAAACCAGGAAAAAACGCTCGTTCGATCGCATTAAGACACTTGGAGACCGGGTTTAGCTCGGCAAGACACTTGGAAACCAGGAAAAAACGCTCGTTCGATCGCATTAAGACACTTGGAGACCGGGTTTAGCTCGGCAAGACACTTGGAAACCAGGAAAAAACGCTCGTTCGATCGCATTAAGACACTTGGGAGACCGGGATTGGCGTCAGATTCCCCTAACCCTAACCCTAACCCTAACCCTAACCCTAACCCTAACCCTAACCTTGACCCCTGACCCCTTGACCCCTGACCCCTGACCTCTTACCCCTTCACCCCTCACCCCTAACCCCTGACCCCTAACCCCATTTACCTTTAACCCCAACCCCCCCCCCCCCCCCCTTGGTTTTTATTGCGGTTTTGGCGTTTTCAGACCATTTTGGCAATTTTTGGTTTTTTGACGTTTTTAAGACACTTCTCTAACCCCCCCCCCCCCCCAGGGGTCATTAAGACACTAGGAGACCGGGAAAACGTTCTTTCGGCCGCATTAAGACACTTGGGAGACCGGGATTAGCTCGGCAAGACACTTGGAAAACAAGAAAAAACGTTCGTTCGGTCGCATTAAGACACTTGGAGACCGGGATTAGCGTCAGAAAAACACTAGTTTTAGGGGAAAAAAACGCAAATTCCTGGGATTAGGTTTAGGCAAGGGTTAGGTTTAGGCTGCAATCCCCAAGGGTTAGGGTAAGAGTAGGGAACAGGAGAGGGATAGCACGTTCGATCGCATTAAGACACTTGGAGACCGGGTTTAGCTCGGCAAGACACTTGGAAACCAGGAAAAAACGCTCGTTCGATCGCATTAAGACACTTGGAGACCGGGTTTAGCTCGGCAAGACACTTGGAAACCAGGAAAAAACGCTCGTTCGATCGCATTAAGACACTTGGGAGACCGGGATTGGCGTCAGATTCCCCTAACCCTAACCCTAACCCTAACCCTAACCCTAACCCTAACCTTGACCCCTGACCCCTGACCCCTTGACCCCTGACCCCTGACCTCTTACCCCTTCACCCCTCACCCCTAACCCCTAACCCCTGACCCCTAATCCCATTTACCTTTAACCCCAAACCCCCCCCCCCCCCCTTGGTTTTTATTGCGGTTTTGGCGTTTTCAGACCATTTTGGCAATTTTTGGTTTTTTGACGTTTTTAAGACACTTCTCTAACCCCCCCCCCCCCCCAGGGGTCATTAAGACACTAGGAGACCGGGAAAACGTTCTTTCGGCCGCATTAAGACACTTGGGAGACCGGGATTAGCTCGGCAAGACACTTGGAAAACAAGAAAAAACGTTCGTTCGGTCGCATTAAGACACTTGGAGACCGGGATTAGCGTCAGAAAAACACTAGTTTTAGGGGAAAAAAACGCAAATTCCTGGGATTAGGTTTAGGCAAGGGTTAGGTTTAGGCTGCAATCCCCAAGGGTTAGGGTAAGAGTAGGGAACAGGAGAGGGATAGCACGTTCGATCGCATTAAGACACTTGGAGACCGTGTTTAGCTCGGCAAGACACTTGGAAACCAGGAAAAAACGCTCGTTCGATCGCATTAAGACACTTGGAGACCGGGTTTAGCTCGGCAAGACACTTGGAAACCAGGAAAAAACTCTCGTTCGATCGCATTAAGACACTTGGAGACCGGGTTTAGCTCGGCAAGACACTTGGAAACCAGGAAAAAACGCTCGTTCGATCGCATTAAGACACTTGGAGACCGGGTTTAGCTCGGCAAGACACTTGAAAACCAGGAAAAAACGCTCGTTCGATCGCATTAAGACACTTGGAGACCGGGTTTAGCTCGGCAAGACACTTGGAAACCAGGAAAAAACGCTCGTTCGATCGCATTAAGACACTTGGGAGACCGGGATTGGCGTCAGATTCCCCTAACCCTAACCCTAACCCTAACCCTAACCCTGACCCCTAACCCCTAACCCCTGACCCCTAACCCCATTTACCCTTAACCCCAAACCCCCCCCCCCCCCCCCCTTGGTTTTTATTGCGGTTTTGGCGTTTTCAGGCCATTTTGGCAATTTTTGGTTTTTTGACGTTTTTAAGACACTTCTCTAACCCCCCCCCCCCCCCCCCCAGGGGTCATTAAGACACTAGGAGACCGGGAAAACGTTCTTTCGGCCGCATTAAGACACTTGGGAGACCGGGATTAGCTCGGCAAGACACTTGGAAAACAAGAAAAAACGTTCGTTCGGTCGCATTAAGACACTTGGAGACCGGGATTAGCGTCAGAAAAACACTAGTTTTAGGGGAAAAAAACGCAAATTCCTGGGATTAGGTTTAGGCAAGGGTTAGGTTTAGGCTGCAATCCCCAAGGGTTAGGGTAAGAGTAGGGAACAGGAGAGGGATAGCACGTTCGATCGCATTAAGACACTTGGAGACCGGGTTTAGCTCGGCAAGACACTTGGAAACCAGGAAAAAACGCTCGTTCGATCACATTAAGACACTTGGAGACCGGGTTTAGCTCGGCAAGACACTTGGAAACCAGGAAAAAACGCTCGTTCGATCGCATTAAGACACTTGGAGACCGGGTTTAGCTCGGCAAGACACTTGGAAACCAGGAAAAAACGCTCGTTCGATCGCATTAAGACACTTGGAGACCGGGTTTAGCTCGGCAAGACACTTGGAAACCAGGAAAAAACGCTCGTTCGATCGCATTAAGACACTTGGAGACCGGGTTTAGCTCGGCAAGACACTTGGAAACCAGGAAAAAACGCTCGTTCGATCGCATTAAGACACTTGGGAGACCGGGATTGGCGTCAGATTCCCCTAACCCTAACCCTAACCCTAACCCTAACCCTAACCTTGACCCCTGACCCCTGACCCCTTGACCCCTGACCCCTGACCTCTTACCCCTTCACCCCTCACCCCTAACCCCTAACCCCTGACCCCTAACCCCATTTACCTTTAACCCCAACCCCCCCCCCCCCCCCCCCCCTTGGTTTTTATTGCGGTTTTGGCGTTTTCAGACCATTTTGGCAATTTTTGGTTTTTTGACGTTTTTAAGACACTTCTCTAACCCCCCCCCCCCCCAGGGGTCATTAAGACACTAGGAGACCGGGAAAACGTTCTTTCGGCCGCATTAAGACACTTGGGAGACCGGGATTAGCTCGGCAAGACACTTGGAAAACAAGAAAAAACGTTCGTTCGGTCGCATTAAGACACTTGGAGACCGGGATTAGCGTCAGAAAAACACTAGTTTTAGGGGAAAAAAACGCAAATTCCTGGGATTAGGTTTAGGCAAGGGTTAGGTTTAGGCTGCAATCCCCAAGGGTTAGGGTAAGAGTAGGGAACAGGAGAGGGATAGCACGTTCGATCGCATTAAGACACTTGGAGACCGGGTTTAGCTCGGCAAGACACTTGGAAACCAGGAAAAAACGCTCGTTCGATCGCATTAAGACACTTGGAGACCGGGTTTAGCTCGGCAAGACACTTGGAAACCAGGAAAAAACGCTCGTTCGATCGCATTAAGACACTTGGAGACCGGGTTTAGCTCGGCAAGACACTTGGAAACCAGGAAAAAACGCTCGTTCGATCGCATTAAGACACTTGGGAGACCGGGATTGGCGTCAGATTCCCCTAACCCTAACCCTAACCCTAACCCTAACCCTAACCCTAACCTTGACCCCTGACCCCTGACCCCTTGACCCCTGACCCCTGACCTCTTACCCCTTCACCCCTCACCCCTAACCCCTAACCCCTGACCCCTAACCCCATTTACCTTTAACCCCAACACCCCCCCCCCCCCCCCCTTGGTTTTTATTGCGGTTTTGGCGTTTTCAGACCATTTTGGCAATTTTTGGTTTTTTGACGTTTTTAAGACACTTCTCTAACCCCCCCCCCCCCAGGGGTCATTAAGACACTAGGAGACCGGGAAAACGTTCTTTCGGCCGCATTAAGACACTTGGGAGACCGGGATTAGCTCGGCAAGACACTTGGAAACCAGGAAAAAACGCTCGTTCGATCGCATTAAGACACTTGGAGACCGGGTTTAGCTCGGCAAGACACTTGGAAACCAGGAAAAAACGCTCGTTCGATCGCATTAAGACATTTGGGAGACCGGGATTGGCGTCAGATTCCCCTAACCCTAACCCTAACCCTAACCCTAACCCTAACCTTGACCCCTGACCCCTGACCCCTTGACCCCTGACCCCTGACCTCTTACCCCTTCACCCCTCACCCCTAACCCCTAACCCCTGACCCCTAACCCCATTTACCTTTAACCCCAAACCCCCCCCCCCCCTTGGTTTTTATTGCGGTTTTGGCGTTTTCAGACCATTTTGGCAATTTTTGGTTTTTTGACGTTTTTAAGACACTTCTCTAACCCCCCCCCCCCCCCAGGGGTCATTAAGACACTAGGAGACCGGGAAAACGTTCTTTCGGCCGCATTAAGACACTTGGGAGACCGGGATTAGCTCGGCAAGACACTTGGAAAACAAGAAAAAACGTTCGTTCGGTCGCATTAAGACACTTGGAGACCGGGATTAGCGTCAGAAAAACACTAGTTTTAGGGGAAAAAAACGCAAATTCCTGGGATTAGGTTTAGGCAAGGGTTAGGTTTAGGCTGCAATCCCCAAGGGTTAGGGTAAGAGTAGGGAACAGGAGAGGGATAGCACGTTCGATCGCATTAAGACACTTGGAGACCGGGTTTAGCTCGGCAAGACACTTGGAAACCAGGAAAAAACGCTCGTTCGATCGCATTAAGACACTTGGAGACCGGGTTTAGCTCGGCAAGACACTTGGAAACCAGGAAAAAACGCTCGTTCGATCGCATTAAGACACTTGGAGACCGGGTTTAGCTCGGCAAGACACTTGGAAACCAGAAAAAAACGCTCGTTCGATCGCATTAAGACACTTGGAGACCGGGTTTAGCTCGGCAAGACACTTGGAAACCAGGAAAAAACGCTCGTTCGATCGCATTAAGACACTTGGGAGACCGGGATTGGCGTCAGATTCCCCTAACCCTAACCCTAACCCTAACCCTAACCCTAACCCTAACCCTAACCTTGACCCCTGACCCCTGACCCCTTGACCCCTGACCCCTGACCTCTTACCCCTTCACCCCTCACCCCTAACCCCTGACCCCTAACCCCATTTACCTTTAACCCCAACCCCCCCCCCCCCCTTGGTTTTTATTGCGGTTTTGGCGTTTTCAGACCATTTTGGCAATTTTTGGTTTTTTGACGTTTTTAAGACACTTCTCTAACCCCCCCCCCCCCCAGGGGTCATTAAGACACTAGGAGACCGGGAAAACGTTCTTTCGGCCGCATTAAGACACTTGGGAGACCGGGATTAGCTCGGCAAGACACTTGGAAACCAGGAAAAAACGCTCGTTCGATCGCATTAAGACACTTGGAGACCGGGTTTAGCTCGGCAAGACACTTGGAAACCAGGAAAAAACGCTCGTTCGATCGCATTAAGACACTTGGGAGACCGGGATTGGCGTCAGATTCCCCTAACCCTAACCCTAACCCTAACCCTAACCCTAACCCTAACCTTGACCCCTGACCCCTGACCCCTTGACCCCTGACCCCTGACCTCTTACCCCTTCACCCCTCACCCCTAACCCCTAACCCCTGACCCCTAACCCCATTTACCTTTAACCCCAAACCCCCCCCCTTGGTTTTTATTGCGGTTTTGGCGTTTTCAGACCATTTTGGCAATTTTTGGTTTTTTGACGTTTTTAAGACACTTCTCTAACCCCCCCCCCCCCAGGGGTCATTAAGACACTAGGAGACCGGGAAAACGTTCTTTCGGCCGCATTAAGACACTTGGGAGACCGGGATTAGCTCGGCAAGACACTTGGAAAACAAGAAAAAACGTTCGTTCGGTCGCATTAAGACACTTGGAGACCGGGATTAGCGTCAGAAAAACACTAGTTTTAGGGGAAAAAAACGCAAATTCCTGGGATTAGGTTTAGGCAAGGGTTAGGTTTAGGCTGCAATCCCCAAGGGTTAGGGTAAGAGTAGGGAACAGGAGAGGGATAGCACGTTCGATCGCATTAAGACACTTGGAGACCGGGTTTAGCTCGGCAAGACACTTGGAAACCAGGAAAAAACGCTCGTTCGATCGCATTAAGACACTTGGAGACCGGGTTTAGCTCGGCAATACACTTGGAAACCAGGAAAAAACGCTCGTTCGATCGCATTAAGACACTTGGAGACCGGGTTTAGCTCGGCAAGACACTTGGAAACCAGGAAAAAACGCTCGTTCGATCGCATTAAGACACTTGGAGACCGGGTTTAGCTCGGCAAGACACTTGGAAACCAGGAAAAAACGCTCGTTCGATCGCATTAAGACACTTGGGAGACCGGGATTGGCGTCAGATTCCCCTAACCCTAACCCTAACCCTAACCCTAACCCTAACCCTAACCTTGACCCCTGACCCCTGACCCCTTGACCCCTGACCCCTGACCTCTTACCCCTTCACCCCTCACCCCTAACCCCTAACCCCTGACCCCTAACCCCATTTACCTTTAACCCCAACCCCCCCCCCCCCCCTTGGTTTTTATTGCGGTTTTGGCGTTTTCAGACCATTTTGTCAATTTTTGGTTTTTTGACGTTTTTAAGACACTTCTCTAACCCCCCCCCCCAGGGGTCATTAAGACACTAGGAGACCGGGAAAACGTTCTTTCGGCCGCATTAAGACACTTGGGAGACCGGGATTAGCTCGGCAAGACACTTGGAAAACAAGGAAAAATGTTCGTTCGGTCGCATTAAGACACTTGGAGACCGGGATTAGCGTCAGAAAAACACTAGTTTTAGGGGAAAAAAACGCAAATTCCTGGGATTAGGTTTAGGCAAGGGTTAGGTTTAGGCTGCAATCCCCAAGGGTTAGGGTAAGAGTAGGGAACAGGAGAGGGATAGCACGTTCGATCGCATTAAGACACTTGGAGACCGGGTTTAGCTCGGCAAGACACTTGGAAAACGGGAAAAAACGTTAGTTCGGTCGCATTAAGACACTTGGAGACCGGGATTAGCGTCAGAAAAACACTAGTTTTAGGGGAAAAAAACGCAAATTCCTGGGATTAGGTTTAGGCAAGGGTTAGGTTTAGGCTGCAATCCCCAAGGGTTAGGGTAAGAGTAGGGAACAGGAGAGGGATAGCACGTTCGATCGCATTAAGACACTTGGAGACCGGGTTTAGCTCGGCAAGACACTTGGAAAACAGGAAAAAACGCTCGTTCGATCGCATTAAGACACTTGGAGACCGGGTTTAGCTCGGCAAGACACTTGGAAAACAGGAAAAAACGCTCGTTCGATCGCATTAAGACACTTGGAGACCGGGTTTAGCTCGGCAAGACACTTGGAAAACAGGAAAAAACGCTCGTTCGATCGCATTAAGACACTTGGAGACCGGGTTTAGCTCGGCAAGACACTTGGAAAACAGGAAAAAACGCTCGTTCGATCGCATTAAGACACTTGGGAGACCGGGATTGGCGTCAGATTCCCCTAACCCTAACCCTAACCCTAACACTAACCCTAACCCTAACCCTAACCTTGACCCCTGACCCCTGACCCCTTGACCCCTGACCCCTGACCTCTTACCCCTTCACCCCTGACCCCTAACCCCTAACCCCTGACCCCTAACCCCATTTACCTTTAACCCCAACCCCAACCCCCCCCCCCCCCCCCCCCTTGGTTTTTATTGCGGTTTTGGCGTTTTCAGACCATTTTGGCAATTTTTGGTTTTTTGACGTTTTTAAGACACTTCTCTAACCCCCCCCCCCCCCAGGGGTCATTAAGACACTAGGAGACCGGGAAAACGTTCTTTCGGCCGCATTAAGACACTTGGGAGACCGGGATTAGCTCAGCAAGACACTTGGAAAACAAGAAAAAACGTTCGTTCGGTCGCATTAAGACACTTGGAGACCGGGATTAGCGTCAGAAAAACACTAGTTTTAGGGGAAAAAAACGCAAATTCCTGGGATTAGGTTTAGGCAAGGGTTAGGTTTAGGCTGCAATCCCCAAGGGTTAGGGTAAGAGTAGGGAACAGGAGAGGGATAGCACGTTCGATCGCATTAAGACACTTGGAGACCGGGTTTAGCTCGGCAAGACACTTGGAAACCAGGAAAAAACGCTCGTTCGATCGCATTAAGACACTTGGAGACCGGGTTTAGCTCGGCAAGACACTTGGAAACCAGGAAAAAACGCTCGTTCGATCGCATTAAGACACTTGGAGACCGGGTTTAGCTCGGCAAGACACTTGGAAACCAGGAAAAAACGCTCGTTCGATCGCATTAAGACACTTGGAGACCGGGTTTAGCTCGGCAAGACACTTGGAAACCAGGAAAAAACGCTCGTTCGATCGCATTAAGACACTTGGAGACCGGGTTTAGCTCGGCAAGACACTTGGAAACCAGGAAAAAACGCTCGTTCGATCGCATTAAGACACTTGGGAGACCGGGATTGGCGTCAGATTCCCCTAACCCTAACCCTAACCCTAACCCTAACCCTAACCCTAACCCTAACCCTAACCTTGACCCCTGACCCCTGACCCCTTGACCCCTGACCCCTGACCTCTTACCCCTTCACCCCTGACCCCTAACCCCTAACCCCTGACCCCTAACCCCATTTACCTTTAACCCCAAACACCCCCCCCCCCCCCCCTTGGTTTTTATTGCGGTTTTGGCGTTTTCAGACCATTTTGGCAATTTTTGGTTTTTTGACGTTTTTAAGACACTTCTCTAACCCCCCCCCCCCCCCCAGGGGTCATTAAGACACTAGGAGACCGGGAAAACGTTCTTTCGGCCGCATTAAGACACTTGGGAGACCGGGATTAGCGTCAGAAAAACACTAGTTTTAGGGGAAAAAAACGCAAATTCCTGGGATTAGGTTTAGGCAAGGGTTAGGTTTAGGCTGCAATCCCCAAGGGTTAGGGTAAGAGTAGGGAACAGGAGAGGGATAGCACGTTCGATCGCATTAAGACACTTGGAGACCGGGTTTAGCTCGGCAAGACACTTGGAAACCAGGAAAAAACGCTCGTTCGATCGCATTAAGACACTTGGAGACCGGGTTTAGCTCGGCAAGACACTTGGAAACCAGGAAAAAACGCTCGTTCGATCGCATTAAGACACTTGGAGACCGGGTTTAGCTCGGCAAGACACTTGGAAACCAGGAAAAAACGCTCGTTCGATCGCATTAAGACACTTGGGAGACCGGGATTGGCGTCAGATTCCCCTAACCCTAACCCTAACCCTAACCCTAACCCCTGACCCCTAACCCCATTTACCTTTAACCCCAACCCCCCCCCCCCCCCCCCCCTTGGTTTTTATTGCGGTTTTGGCGTTTTCAGACCATTTTGGCAATTTTTGGTTTTTTGACGTTTTTAAGACACTTCTCTAACCCCCCCCCCCCAGGGGTCATTAAGACACTAGGAGACCGGGAAAACGTTCTTTCGGCCGCATTAAGACACTTGGGAGACCGGGATTAGCTCGGCAAGACACTTGGAAACCAGGAAAAAACGCTCGTTCGATCGCATTAAGACACTTGGAGACCGGGTTTAGCTCGGCAAGACACTTGGAAACCAGGAAAAAACGCTCGTTCGATCGCATTAAGACACTTGGAGACCGGGTTTAGCTCGGCAAGACACTTGGAAACCAGGAAAAAACGCTCGTTCGATCGCATTAAGACACTTGGAGACCGGGTTTAGCTCGGCAAGACACTTGGAAACCAGGAAAAAACGCTCGTTCGATCGCATTAAGACACTTGGGAGACCGGGATTGGCGTCAGATTCCCCTAACCCTAACCCTAACCCTAACCCTAACCCCTGACCCCTAACCCCATTTACCTTTAACCCCAACCCCCCCCCCCCCCCCCCCTTGGTTTTTATTGCGGTTTTGGCGTTTTCAGACCATTTTGGCAATTTTTGGTTTTTTGACGTTTTTAAGACACTTCTCTAACCCCCCCCCCCCAGGGGTCATTAAGACACTAGGAGACCGGGAAAACGTTCTTTCGGCCGCATTAAGACACTTGGGAGACCGGGATTAGCTCGGCAAGACACTTGGAAACCAGGAAAAAACGCTCGTTCGATCGCATTAAGACACTTGGAGACCGGGTTTAGCTCGGCAAGACACTTGGAAACCAGGAAAAAACGCTCGTTCGATCGCATTAAGACACTTGGGAGACCGGGATTGGCGTCAGATTCCCCTAACCCTAACCCTAACCCTAACCCTAACCCTAACCCTAACCCTAACCCTAACCTTGACCCCTGACCCCTGACCCCTTGACCCCTGACCCCTGACCTCTTACCCCTTCACCCCTCACCCCTAACCCCTAACCCCTGACCCCTAATCCCATTTACCTTTAACCCCAACCCCCCCCCCCCCCCCCCCCCTTGGTTTTTATTGCGGTTTTGGCGTTTTCAGACCATTTTGGCAATTTTTGGTTTTTTGACGTTTTTAAGACACTTCTCTAACCCCCCCCCCCCCAGGGGTCATTAAGACACTAGGAGACCGGGAAAACGTTCTTTCGGCCGCATTAAGACACTTGGGAGACCGGGATTAGCTCGGCAAGACACTTGGAAAACAAGAAAAAACGTTCGTTCGGTCGCATTAAGACACTTGGAGACCGGGATTAGCGTCAGAAAAACACTAGTTTTAGGGGAAAAAAACGCAAATTCCTGGGATTAGGTTTAGGCAAGGGTTAGGTTTAGGCTGCAATCCCCAAGGGTTAGGGTAAGAGTAGGGAACAGGAGAGGGATAGCACGTTCGATCGCATTAAGACACTTGGAGACCGGGTTTAGCTCGGCAAGACACTTGGAAACCAGGAAAAAACGCTCGTTCGATCGCATTAAGACACTTGGAGACCGGGTTTAGCTCGGCAAGACACTTGGAAACCAGGAAAAAACTCTCGTTCGATCGCATTAAGACACTTGGAGACCGGGTTTAGCTCGGCAAGACACTTGGAAACCAGGAAAAAACGCTCGTTCGATCGCATTAAGACACTTGGAGACCGGGTTTAGCTCGGCAAGACACTTGAAAACCAGGAAAAAACGCTCGTTCGATCGCATTAAGACACTTGGAGACCGGGTTTAGCTCGGCAAGACACTTGGAAACCAGGAAAAAACGCTCGTTCGATCGCATTAAGACACTTGGGAGACCGGGATTGGCGTCAGATTCCCCTAACCCTAACCCTAACCCTAACCCTAACCCTGACCCCTAACCCCTAACCCCTGACCCCTAACCCCATTTACCCTTAACCCCAACCCCCCCCCCCCCCCCCCCTTGGTTTTTATTGCGGTTTTGGCGTTTTCAGGCCATTTTGGCAATTTTTGGTTTTTTGACGTTTTTAAGACACTTCTCTAACCCCCCCCCCCCCCAGGGGTCATTAAGACACTAGGAGACCGGGAAAACGTTCTTTCGGCCGCATTAAGACACTTGGGAGACCGGGATTAGCTCGGCAAGACACTTGGAAACCAGGAAAAAACGCTCGTTCGATCGCATTAAGACACTTGGAGACCGGGTTTAGCTCGGCAAGACACTTGGAAACCAGGAAAAAACGCTCGTTCGATCGCATTAAGACATTTGGGAGACCGGGATTGGCGTCAGATTCCCCTAACCCTAACCCTAACCCTAACCCTAACCCCTGACCCCTAACCCCATTTACCTTTAACCCCAACCCCCCCCCCCCCCCCTTGGTTTTTATTGCGGTTTTGGCGTTTTCAGACCATTTTGGCAATTTTTGGTTTTTTGACGTTTTTAAGACACTTCTCTAACCCCCCCCCCCCCCCCCCAGGGGTCATTAAGACACTAGGAGACCGGGAAAACGTTCTTTCGGCCGCATTAAGACACTTGGGAGACCGGGATTAGCTCGGCAAGACACTTGGAAAACAAGAAAAAACGTTCGTTCGGTCGCATTAAGACACTTGGAGACCGGGATTAGCGTCAGAAAAACACTAGTTTTAGGGGAAAAAAACGCAAATTCCTGGGATTAGGTTTAGGCAAGGGTTAGGTTTAGGCTGCAATCCCCAAGGGTTAGGGTAAGAGTAGGGAACAGGAGAGGGATAGCACGTTCGATCGCATTAAGACACTTGGAGACCGGGTTTAGCTCGGCAAGACACTTGGAAACCAGGAAAAAACGCTCGTTCGATCGCATTAAGACACTTGGAGACCGGGTTTAGCTCGGCAAGACACTTGGAAACCAGGAAAAAACGCTCGTTCGATCGCATTAAGACACTTGGAGACCGGGTTTAGCTCGGCAAGACACTTGGAAACCAGTAAAAAACGCTCGTTCGATCGCATTAAGACACTTGGAGACCGGGTTTAGCTCGGCAAGACACTTGGAAACCAGGAAAAAACGCTCGTTCGATCGCATTAAGACACTTGGAGACCGGGTTTAGCTCGGCAAGACACTTGGAAACCAGGAAAAAACGCTCGTTCGATCGCATTAAGACACTTGGGAGACCGGGATTGGCGTCAGATTCCCCTAACCCTAACCCTAACCCTAACCCTAACCCTAACCCTAACCCTAACCTTGACCCCTGACCCCTGACCCCTTGACCCCTGACCCCTGACCTCTTACCCCTTCACCCCTGACCCCTAACCCCTAACCCCTGACCCCTAACCCCATTTACCTTTAACCCCAAATACCCCCCCCCCCCCCCCCCCCCTTGGTTTTTATTGCGGTTTTGGCGTTTTCAGACCATTTTGGCAATTTTTGGTTTTTTGACGTTTTTAAGACACTTCTCTAACCCCCCCCCCCCCCAGGGGTCATTAAGACACTAGGAGACCGGGAAAACGTTCTTTCGGCCGCATTAAGACACTTGGGAGACCGGGATTAGCTCGGCAAGACACTTGGAAAACAAGAAAAAACGTTCGTTCGGTCGCATTAAGACACTTGGAGACCGGGATTAGAGTCAGAAAAACACTAGTTTTAGGGGAAAAAAACGCAAATTCCTGGGATTAGGTTTAGGCAAGGGTTAGGTTTAGGCTGCAATCCCCAAGGGTTAGGGTAAGAGTAGGGAACAGGAGAGGGATAGCACGTTCGATCGCATTAAGACACTTGGAGACCGGGTTTAGCTCGGCAAGACACTTGGAAACCAGGAAAAAACGCTCGTTCGATCGCATTAAGACACTTGGGAGACCGGGATTGGCGTCAGATTCCCCTAACCCTAACCCTAACCCTAACCCTAACCCTAACCTTGACCCCTGACCCCTGACCCCTTGACCCCTGACCCCTGACCCCTTACCCCTTCACCCCTGACCCCTAACCCCTAACCCCTGACCCCTAACCCCATTTACCTTTAACCCCAACACCCCCCCCCCCCCCCCTTGGTTTTTATTGCGGTTTTGGCGTTTTCAGACCATTTTGGCAATTTTTGGTTTTTTGACGTTTTTAAGACACTTCTCTAACCCCCCCCCCCAGGGGTCATTAAGACACTAGGAGACCGGGAAAACGTTCTTTCGGCCGCATTAAGACACTTGGGAGACCGGGATTAGCTCGGCAAGACACTTGGAAAACAAGGAAAAACGTTCGTTCGGTCGCATTAAGACACTTGGAGACCGGGATTAGCGTCAGAAAAACACTAGTTTTAGGGGAAAAAAACGCAAATTCCTGGGATTAGGTTTAGGCAAGGGTTAGGTTTAGGCTGCAATCCCCAAGGGTTAGGGTAAGAGTAGGGAACAGGAGAGGGATAGCACGTTCGATCGCATTAAGACACTTGGAGACCGGGTTTAGCTCGGCAAGACACTTGGAAAACGGGAAAAAACGTTCGTTCGGTCGCATTAAGACACTTGGAGACCGGGATTAGCGTCAGAAAAACACTAGTTGTAGGGGAAAAAAACGCAAATTCCTGGGATTAGGTTTAGGCAAGGGTTAGGTTTAGGCTGCAATCCCCAAGGGTTAGGGTAAGAGTAGGGAACAGGAGAGGGATAGCACGTTCGATCGCATTAAGACACTTGGAGACCGGGTTTAGCTCGGCAAGACACTTGGAAAACAGGAAAAAACGCTCGTTCGATCGCATTAAGACACTTGGAGACCGGGTTTAGCTCGGCAAGACACTTGGAAAACAGGAAAAAACGCTCGTTCGATCGCATTAAGACACTTGGAGACCGGGTTTAGCTCGGCAAGACACTTGGAAAACAGGAAAAAACGCTCGTTCGATCGCATTAAGACACTTGGAGACCGGGTTTAGCTCGGCAAGACACTTGGAAAACAGGAAAAAACGCTCGTTCGATCGCATTAAGACACTTGGGAGACCGGGATTGGCGTCAGATTCCCCTAACCCTAACCCTAACCCTAACCCTAACCCTAACCCTAACCTTGACCCCTGACCCCTGACCCCTTGACCCCTGACCCCTGACCCCTTACCCCTTCACCCCTGACCCCTAACCCCTAACCCCTGACCCCTAACCCCATTTACCTTTAACCCCAAATACCCCCCCCCCCTTGGTTTTTATTGCGGTTTTGGCGTTTTCAGACCATTTTGGCAATTTTTGGTTTTTTGACGTTTTTAAGACACTTCTCTAACCCCCCCCCCCCAGGGGTCATTAAGACACTAGGAGACCGGGAAAACGTTCTTTCGGCCGCATTAAGACACTTGGGAGACCGGGATTAGCTCGGCAAGACACTTGGAAAACAAGGAAAAACGTTCGTTCGGTCGCATTAAGACACTTGGAGACCGGGATTAGCGTCAGAAAAACACTAGTTTTAGGGGAAAAAAACGCAAATTCCTGGGATTAGGTTTAGGCAAGGGTTAGGTTTAGGCTGCAATCCCCAAGGGTTAGGGTAAGAGTAGGGAACAGGAGAGGGATAGCACGTTCGATCGCATTAAGACACTTGGAGACCGGGTTTAGCTCGGCAAGACACTTGGAAAACGGGAAAAAACGTTCGTTCGGTCGCATTAAGACACTTGGAGACCGGGATTAGCGTCAGAAAAACACTAGTTTTAGGGGAAAAAAACGCAAATTCCTGGGATTAGGTTTAGGCAAGGGTTAGGTTTAGGCTGCAATCCCCAAGGGTTAGGGTAAGAGTAGGGAACAGGAGAGGGATAGCACGTTCGATCGCATTAAGACACTTGGAGACCGGGTTTAGCTCGGCAAGACACTTGGAAAACAGGAAAAAACGCTCGTTCGATCGCATTAAGACACTTGGAGACCGGGTTTAGCTCGGCAAGACACTTGGAAAACAGGAAAAAACGCTCGTTCGATCGCATTAAGACACTTGGAGACCGGGTTTAGCTCGGCAAGACACTTGGAAAACAGGAAAAAACGCTCGTTCGATCGCATTAAGACACTTGGAGACCGGGTTTAGCTCGGCAAGACACTTGGAAAACAGGAAAAAACGCTCGTTCGATCGCATTAAGACACTTGGGAGACCGGGATTGGCGTCAGATTCCCCTAACCCTAACCCTAACCCTAACCCTAACCCTAACCCTAACCTTGACCCCTGACCCCTGACCCCTTGACCCCTGACCCCTGACCTCTTACCCCTTCACCCCTGACCCCTAACCCCTAACCCCTGACCCCTAACCCCATTTACCTTTAACCCCAACCCCCCCCCCCCCCCCCCCCTTGGTTTTTATTGCGGTTTTGGCGTTTTCAGACCATTTTGGCAATTTTTGGTTTTTTGACGTTTTTAAGACACTTCTCTAACCCCCCCCCCCCCCAGGGGTCATTAAGACACTAGGAGACCGGGAAAACGTTCTTTCGGCCGCATTAAGACACTTGGGAGACCGGGATTAGCTCGGCAAGACACTTGGAAAACAAGAAAAAACGTTCGTTCGGTCGCATTAAGACACTTGGAGACCGGGATTAGCGTCAGAAAAACACTAGTTTTAGGGGAAAAAAACGCAAATTCCTGGGATTAGGTTTAGGCAAGGGTTAGGTTTAGGCTGCAATCCCCAAGGGTTAGGGTAAGAGTAGGGAACAGGAGAGGGATAGCACGTTCGATCGCATTAAGACACTTGGAGACCGGGTTTAGCTCGGCAAGACACTTGGAAACCAGGAAAAAACGCTCGTTCGATCGCATTAAGACACTTGGAGACCGGGTTTAGCTCGGCAAGACACTTGGAAACCAGGAAAAAACGCTCGTTCGATCGCATTAAGACACTTGGAGACCGGGTTTAGCTCGGCAAGACACTTGGAAACCAGGAAAAAACGCTCGTTCGATCGCATTAAGACACTTGGAGACCGGGTTTAGCTCGGCAAGACACTTGGAAACCAGGAAAAAACGCTCGTTCGATCGCATTAAGACACTTGGAGACCGGGTTTAGCTCGGCAAGACACTTGGAAACCAGGAAAAAACGCTCGTTCGATCGCATTAAGACACTTGGGAGACCGGGATTGGCGTCAGATTCCCCTAACCCTAACCCTAACCCTAACCCTAACCCTAACCCTAACCTTGACCCCTGACCCCTGACCCCTTGACCCCTGACCCCTGACCTCTTACCCCTTCACCCCTGACCCCTAACCCCTAACCCCTGACCCCTAACCCCATTTACCTTTAACCCCAAACCCCCCCCCCCCCCCCCCTTGGTTTTTATTGCGGTTTTGGCGTTTTCAGACCATTTTGGCAATTTTTGGTTTTTTGACGTTTTTAAGACACTTCTCTAACCCCCCCCCCCCCCCCAGGGGTCATTAAGACACTAGGAGACCGGGAAAACGTTCTTTCGGCCGCATTAAGACACTTGGGAGACCGGGATTAGCGTCAGAAAAACACTAGTTTTAGGGGAAAAAAACGCAAATTCCTGGGATTAGGTTTAGGCAAGGGTTAGGTTTAGGCTGCAATCCCCAAGGGTTAGGGTAAGAGTAGGGAACAGGAGAGGGATAGCACGTTCGATCGCATTAAGACACTTGGAGACCGGGTTTAGCTCGGCAAGACACTTGGAAACCAGGAAAAAACGCTCGTTCGATCGCATTAAGACACTTGGAGACCGGGTTTAGCTCGGCAAGACACTTGGAAACCAGGAAAAAACGCTCGTTCGATCGCATTAAGACACTTGGAGACCGGGTTTAGCTCGGCAAGACACTTGGAAACCAGGAAAAAACGCTCGTTCGATCGCATTAAGACACTTGGGAGACCGGGATTGGCGTCAGATTCCCCTAACCCTGACCCTAACCCTAACCCTAACCCCTGACCCCTAACCCCATTTACCTTTAACCCCAACCCCCCCCCCCCTTGGTTTTTATTGCGGTTTTGGCGTTTTCAGACCATTTTGGCAATTTTTGGTTTTTTGACGTTTTTAAGACACTTCTCTAACCCCCCCCCCCCAGGGGTCATTAAGACACTAGGAGACCGGGAAAACGTTCTTTCGGCCGCATTAAGACACTTGGGAGACCGGGATTAGCTCGGCAAGACACTTGGAAACCAGGAAAAAACGCTCGTTCGATCGCATTAAGACACTTGGAGACCGGGTTTAGCTCGGCAAGACACTTGGAAACCAGGAAAAAACGCTCGTTCGATCGCATTAAGACACTTGGGAGACCGGGATTGGCGTCAGATTCCCCTAACCCTAACCCTAACCCTAACCCTAACCCTAACCTTGACCCCTGACCCCTGACCCCTTGACCCCTGACCCCTAACCCCTAACCCCTGACCCCTAATCCCATTTACCTTTAACCCCAACCCCCCCCCCCCCTTGGTTTTTATTGCGGTTTTGGCGTTTTCAGACCATTTTGGCAATTTTTGGTTTTTTGACGTTTTTAAGACACTTCTCTAACCCCCCCCCCCCCTCCCCAGGGGTCATTAAGACACTAGGAGACCGGGAAAACGTTCTTTCGGCCGCATTAAGACACTTGGGAGACCGGGATTAGCTCGGCAAGACACTTGGAAAACAAGAAAAAACGTTCGTTCGGTCGCATTAAGACACTTGGAGACCGGGATTAGCGTCAGAAAAACACTAGTTTTAGGGGAAAAAAACGCAAATTCCTGGGATAAGGTTTAGGCAAGGGTTAGGTTTAGGCTGCAATCCCCAAGGGTTAGGGTAAGAGTAGGGAACAGGAGAGGGATAGCACGTTCGATCGCATTAAGACACTTGGAGACCGGGTTTAGCTCGGCAAGACACTTGGAAACCAGGAAAAAACGCTCGTTCGATCGCATTAAGACACTTGGAGACCGGGTTTAGCTCGGCAAGACACTTGGAAACCAGGAAAAAACTCTCGTTCGATCGCATTAAGACACTTGGAGACCGGGTTTAGCTCGGCAAGACACTTGGAAACCAGGAAAAAACGCTCGTTCGATCGCATTAAGACACTTGGAGACCGGGTTTAGCTCGGCAAGACACTTGAAAACCAGGAAAAAACGCTCGTTCGATCGCATTAAGACACTTGGAGACCGGGTTTAGCTCGGCAAGACACTTGGAAACCAGGAAAAAACGCTCGTTCGATCGCATTAAGACACTTGGGAGACCGGGATTGGCGTCAGATTCCCCTAACCCTAACCCTAACCCTAACCCTAACCCTGACCCCTAACCCCTAACCCCTGACCCCTAACCCCATTTACCCTTAACCCCAAACCCCCCCCCCCTTGGTTTTTATTGCGGTTTTGGCGTTTTCAGGCCATTTTGGCAATTTTTGGTTTTTTGACGTTTTTAAGACACTTCTCTAACCCCCCCCCCCCCCAGGGGTCATTAAGACACTAGGAGACCGGGAAAACGTTCTTTCGGCCGCATTAAGACACTTGGGAGACCGGGATTAGCTCGGCAAGACACTTGGAAAACAAGAAAAAACGTTCGTTCGGTCGCATTAAGACACTTGGAGACCGGGATTAGCGTCAGAAAAACACTAGTTTTAGGGGGAAAAAACGCAAATTCCTGGGATTAGGTTTAGGCAAGGGTTAGGTTTAGGCTGCAATCCCCAAGGGTTAGGGTAAGAGTAGGGAACAGGAGAGGGATAGCACGTTCGATCGCATTAAGACACTTGGAGACCGGGTTTAGCTCGGCAAGACACTTGGAAACCAGGAAAAAACGCTCGTTCGATCGCATTAAGACACTTGGAGACCGGGTTTAGCTCGGCAAGACACTTGGAAACCAGGAAAAAACGCTCGTTCGATCGCATTAAGACACTTGGAGACCGGGTTTAGCTCGGCAAGACACTTGGAAACCAGGAAAAAACGCTCGTTCGATCGCATTAAGACACTTGGAGACCGGGTTTAGCTCGGCAAGACACTTGGAAACCAGGAAAAAACGCTCGTTCGATCGCATTAAGACACTTGGAGACCGGGTTTAGCTCGGCAAGACACTTGGAAACCAGGAAAAAACGCTCGTTCGATCGCATTAAGACACTTGGGAGACCGGGATTGGCGTCAGATTCCCCTAACCCTAACCCTAACCCTAACCCTAACCCTAACCCTAACCCTAACCTTGACCCCTGACCCCTGACCCCTTGACCCCTGACCCCTGACCTCTTACCCCTTCACCCCTCACCCCTAACCCCTAACCCCTGACCCCTAACCCCATTTACCTTTAACCCCAACCCCCCCCCCCCCCCCCCCCTTGGTTTTTATTGCGGTTTTGGCGTTTTCAGACCATTTTGGCAATTTTTGGTTTTTTGACGTTTTTAAGACACTTCTCTAACCCCCCCCCCCCCCCAGGGGTCATTAAGACACTAGGAGACCGGGAAAACGTTCTTTCGGCCGCATTAAGACACTTGGGAGACCGGGATTAGCTCGGCAAGACACTTGGAAAACAAGAAAAAACGTTCGTTCGGTCGCATTAAGACACTTGGAGACCGGGATTAGCGTCAGAAAAACACTAGTTTTAGGGGAAAAAAACGCAAATTCCTGGGATTAGGTTTAGGCAAGGGTTAGGTTTAGGCTGCAATCCCCAAGGGTTAGGGTAAGAGTAGGGAACAGGAGAGGGATAGCACGTTCGATCGCATTAAGACACTTGGAGACCGGGTTTAGCTCGGCAAGACACTTGGAAACCAGGAAAAAACGCTCGTTCGATCGCATTAAGACACTTGGAGACCGGGTTTAGCTCGGCAAGACACTTGGAAACCAGGAAAAAACGCTCGTTCGATCGCATTAAGACACTTGGGAGACCGGGATTGGCGTCAGATTCCCCTAACCCTAACCCTAACCCTAACCCTAACCCTAACCCTAACCCTAACCCTAACCTTGACCCCTGACCCCTGACCCCTTGACCCCTGACCCCTGACCTCTTACCCCTTCACCCCTCACCCCTAACCCCTAACCCCTGACCCCTAATCCCATTTACCTTTAACCCCAACCCCCCCCCCCCCCCCCCCCCCCCCTTGGTTTTTATTGCGGTTTTGGCGTTTTCAGACCATTTTGGCAATTTTTGGTTTTTTGACGTTTTTAAGACACTTCTCTAACCCCCCCCCCCCCCCCCAGGGGTCATTAAGACACTAGGAGACCGGGAAAACGTTCTTTCGGCCGCATTAAGACACTTGGGAGACCGGGATTAGCTCGGCAAGACACTTGGAAAACAAGAAAAAACGTTCGTTCGGTCGCATTAAGACACTTGGAGACCGGGATTAGCGTCAGAAAAACACTAGTTTTAGGGGAAAAAAACGCAAATTCCTGGGATTAGGTTTAGGCAAGGGTTAGGTTTAGGCTGCAATCCCCAAGGGTTAGGGTAAGAGTAGGGAACAGGAGAGGGATAGCACGTTCGATCGCATTAAGACACTTGGAGACCGGGTTTAGCTCGGCAAGACACTTGGAAACCAGGAAAAAACGCTCGTTCGATCGCATTAAGACACTTGGAGACCGGGTTTAGCTCGGCAAGACACTTGGAAACCAGGAAAAAACTCTCGTTCGATCGCATTAAGACACTTGGAGACCGGGTTTAGCTCGGCAAGACACTTGGAAACCAGGAAAAAACGCTCGTTCGATCGCATTAAGACACTTGGAGACCGGGTTTAGCTCGGCAAGACACTTGAAAACCAGGAAAAAACGCTCGTTCGATCGCATTAAGACACTTGGAGACCGGGTTTAGCTCGGCAAGACACTTGGAAACCAGGAAAAAACGCTCGTTCGATCGCATTAAGACACTTGGGAGACCGGGATTGGCGTCAGATTCCCCTAACCCTAACCCTAACCCTAACCCTAACCCTGACCCCTAACCCCTAACCCCTGACCCCTAACCCCATTTACCCTTAACCCCAACCCCCCCCCCCCCCCTTGGTTTTTATTGCGGTTTTGGCGTTTTCAGGCCATTTTGGCAATTTTTGGTTTTTTGACGTTTTTAAGACACTTCTCTAACCCCCCCCCCCCCCAGGGGTCATTAAGACACTAGGAGACCGGGAAAACGTTCTTTCGGCCGCATTAAGACACTTGGGAGACCGGGATTAGCTCGGCAAGACACTTGGAAAACAAGAAAAAACGTTCGTTCGGTCGCATTAAGACACTTGGAGACCGGGATTAGCGTCAGACAAACACTAGTTTTAGGGGAAAAAAACGCAAATTCCTGGGATTAGGTTTAGGCAAGGGTTAGGTTTAGGCTGCAATCCCCAAGGGTTAGGGTAAGAGTAGGGAACAGGAGAGGGATAGCACGTTCGATCGCATTAAGACACTTGGAGACCGGGTTTAGCTCGGCAAGACACTTGGAAACCAGGAAAAAACGCTCGTTCGATCGCATTAAGACACTTGGAGACCGGGTTTAGCTCGGCAAGACACTTGGAAACCAGGAAAAAACGCTCGTTCGATCGCATTAAGACACTTGGAGACCGGGTTTAGCTCGGCAAGACACTTGGAAACCAGGAAAAAACGCTCGTTCGATCGCATTAAGACACTTGGAGACCGGGTTTAGCTCGGCAAGACACTTGGAAACCAGGAAAAAACGCTCGTTCGATCGCATTAAGACACTTGGAGACCGGGTTTAGCTCGGCAAGACACTTGGAAACCAGGAAAAAACGCTCGTTCGATCGCATTAAGACACTTGGGAGACCGGGATTGGCGTCAGATTCCCCTAACCCTAACCCTAACCCTAACCCTAACCCTAACCCTAACCCTAACCCTAACCTTGACCCCTGACCCCTGACCCCTTGACCCCTGACCCCTGACCTCTTACCCCTTCACCCCTCACCCCTAACCCCTAACCCCTGACCCCTAACCCCATTTACCTTTAACCCCAACCCCCCCCCCCCCCCTTGGTTTTTATTGCGGTTTTGGCGTTTTCAGACCATTTTGGCAATTTTTGGTTTTTTGACGTTTTTAAGACACTTCTCTAACCCCCCCCCCCCCCAGGGGTCATTAAGACACTAGGAGACCGGGAAAACGTTCTTTCGGCCGCATTAAGACACTTGGGAGACCGGGATTAGCTCGGCAAGACACTTGGAAAACAAGAAAAAACGTTCGTTCGGTCGCATTAAGACACTTGGAGACCGGGATTAGCGTCAGAAAAACACTAGTTTTAGGGGAAAAAAACGCAAATTCCTGGGATTAGGTTTAGGCAAGGGTTAGGTTTAGGCTGCAATCCCCAAGGGTTAGGGTAAGAGTAGGGAACAGGAGAGGGATAGCACGTTCGATCGCATTAAGACACTTGGAGACCGGGTTTAGCTCGGCAAGACACTTGGAAACCAGGAAAAAACGCTCGTTCGATCGCATTAAGACACTTGGAGACCGGGTTTAGCTCGGCAAGACACTTGGAAACCAGGAAAAAACGCTCGTTCGATCGCATTAAGACACTTGGAGACCGGGTTTAGCTCGGCAAGACACTTGGAAACCAGGAAAAAACGCTCGTTCGATCGCATTAAGACACTTGGGAGACCGGGATTGGCGTCAGATTCCCCTAACCCTAACCCTAACCCTAACCCTAACCTTGACCCCTGACCCCTGACCCCTTGACCCCTGACCCCTGACCTCTTACCCCTTCACCCCTCACCCCTAACCCCTAACCCCTGACCCCTAACCCCATTTACCTTTAACCCCAACACCCCCCCCCCCTTGGTTTTTATTGCGGTTTTGGCGTTTTCAGACCATTTTGGCAATTTTTGGTTTTTTGACGTTTTTAAGACACTTCTCTAACCCCCCCCCCCAGGGGTCATTAAGACACTAGGAGACCGGGAAAACGTTCTTTCGGCCGCATTAAGACACTTGGGAGACCGGGATTAGCTTGGCAAGACACTTGGAAACCAGGAAAAAACGCTCGTTCGATCGCATTAAGACACTTGGAGACCGGGTTTAGCTCGGCAAGACACTTGGAAACCAGGAAAAAACGCTCGTTCGATCGCATTAAGACATTTGGGAGACCGGGATTGGCGTCAGATTCCCCTAACCCTAACCCTAACCCTAACCCTAACCCTAACCTTGACCCCTGACCCCTGACCCCTTGACCCCTGACCCCTGACCTCTTACCCCTTCACCCCTCACCCCTAACCCCTAACCCCTGACCCCTAACCCCATTTACCTTTAACCCCAAACCCCCCCCCTTGGTTTTTATTGCGGTTTTGGCGTTTTCAGACCATTTTGGCAATTTTTGGTTTTTTGACGTTTTTAAGACACTTCTCTAACCCCCCCCCCCCCCCCCAGGGGTCATTAAGACACTAGGAGACCGGGAAAACGTTCTTTCGGCCGCATTAAGACACTTGGGAGACCGGGATTAGCTCGGCAAGACACTTGGAAAACAAGAAAAAACGTTCGTTCGGTCGCATTAAGACACTTGGAGACCGGGATTAGCGTCAGAAAAACACTAGTTTTAGGGGAAAAAAACGCAAATTCCTGGGATTAGGTTTAGGCAAGGGTTAGGTTTAGGCTGCAATCCCCAAGGGTTAGGGTAAGAGTAGGGAACAGGAGAGGGATAGCACGTTCGATCGCATTAAGACACTTGGAGACCGGGTTTAGCTCGGCAAGACACTTGGAAACCAGGAAAAAACGCTCGTTCGATCGCATTAAGACACTTGGAGACCGGGTTTAGCTCGGCAAGACACTTGGAAACCAGGAAAAAACGCTCGTTCGATCGCATTAAGACACTTGGAGACCGGGTTTAGCTCGGCAAGACACTTGGAAACCAGGAAAAAACGCTCGTTCGATCGCATTAAGACACTTGGAGACCGGGTTTAGCTCGGCAAGACACTTGGAAACCAGAAAAAAACGCTCGTTCGATCGCATTAAGACACTTGGAGACCGGGTTTAGCTCGGCAAGACACTTGGAAACCAGGAAAAAACGCTCGTTCGATCGCATTAAGACACTTGGAGACCGGGTTTAGCTCGGCAAGACACTTGGAAACCAGGAAAAAACGCTCGTTCGATCGCATTAAGACACTTGGGAGACCGGGATTGGCGTCAGATTCCCCTAACCCTAACCCTAACCCTAACCCTAACCCTAACCCTAACCTTGACCCCTGACCCCTGACCCCTTGACCCCTGACCCCTGACCTCTTACCCCTTCACCCCTCACCCCTAACCCCTAACCCCTGACCCCTAATCCCATTTACCTTTAACCCCAACCCCCCCCCCCCCCCCCCTTGGTTTTTATTGCGGTTTTGGCGTTTTCAGACCATTTTGGCAATTTTTGGTTTTTTGACGTTTTTAAGACACTTCTCTAACCCCCCCCCCCCAGGGGTCATTAAGACACTAGGAGACCGGGAAAACGTTCTTTCGGCCGCATTAAGACACTTGGGAGACCGGGATTAGCTCGGCAAGACACTTGGAAAACAAGAAAAAACGTTCGTTCGGTCGCATTAAGACACTTGGAGACCGGGATTAGCGTCAGAAAAACACTAGTTTTAGGGGAAAAAAACGCAAATTCCTGGGATTAGGTTTAGGCAAGGGTTAGGTTTAGGCTGCAATCCCCAAGGGTTAGGGTAAGAGTAGGGAACAGGAGAGGGATAGCACGTTCGATCGCATTAAGACACTTGGAGACCGGGTTTAGCTCGGCAAGACACTTGGAAACCAGGAAAAAACGCTCGTTCGATCGCATTAAGACACTTGGAGACCGGGTTTAGCTCGGCAAGACACTTGGAAACCAGGAAAAAACTCTCGTTCGATCGCATTAAGACACTTGGAGACCGGGTTTAGCTCGGCAAGACACTTGGAAACCAGGAAAAAACGCTCGTTCGATCGCATTAAGACACTTGGAGACCGGGTTTAGCTCGGCAAGACACTTGAAAACCAGGAAAAAACGCTCGTTCGATCGCATTAAGACACTTGGAGACCGGGTTTAGCTCGGCAAGACACTTGGAAACCAGGAAAAAACGCTCGTTCGATCGCATTAAGACACTTGGGAGACCGGGATTGGCGTCAGATTCCCCTAACCCTAACCCTAACCCTAACCCTAACCCTGACCCCTAACCCCTAACCCCTGACCCCTAACCCCATTTACCCTTAACCCCAACCCCCCCCCCCCCCTTGGTTTTTATTGCGGTTTTGGCGTTTTCAGGCCATTTTGGCAATTTTTGGTTTTTTGACGTTTTTAAGACACTTCTCTAACCCCCCCCCCCCCCAGGGGTCATTAAGACACTAGGAGACCGGGAAAACGTTCTTTCGGCCGCATTAAGACACTTGGGAGACCGGGATTAGCTCGGCAAGACACTTGGAAAACAAGAAAAAACGTTCGTTCGGTCGCATTAAGACACTTGGAGACCGGGATTAGCGTCAGACAAACACTAGTTTTAGGGGAAAAAAACGCAAATTCCTGGGATTAGGTTTAGGCAAGGGTTAGGTTTAGGCTGCAATCCCCAAGGGTTAGGGTAAGAGTAGGGAACAGGAGAGGGATAGCACGTTCGATCGCATTAAGACACTTGGAGACCGGGTTTAGCTCGGCAAGACACTTGGAAACCAGGAAAAAACGCTCGTTCGATCGCATTAAGACACTTGGAGACCGGGTTTAGCTCGGCAAGACACTTGGAAACCAGGAAAAAACGCTCGTTCGATCGCATTAAGACACTTGGAGACCGGGTTTAGCTCGGCAAGACACTTGGAAACCAGGAAAAAACGCTCGTTCGATCGCATTAAGACACTTGGAGACCGGGTTTAGCTCGGCAAGACACTTGGAAACCAGGAAAAAACGCTCGTTCGATCGCATTAAGACACTTGGAGACCGGGTTTAGCTCGGCAAGACACTTGGAAACCAGGAAAAAACGCTCGTTCGATCGCATTAAGACACTTGGAGACCGGGTTTAGCTCGGCAAGACACTTGGAAACCAGGAAAAAACGCTCGTTCGATCGCATTAAGACACTTGGAGACCGGGTTTAGCTCGGCAAGACACTTGGAAACCAGGAAAAAACGCTCGTTCGATCGCATTAAGACACTTGGGAGACCGGGATTGGCGTCAGATTCCCCTAACCCTAACCCTAACCCTAACCCTAACCCTAACCCTAACCTTGACCCCTGACCCCTGACCCCTTGACCCCTGACCCCTGACCCCTTACCCCTTCACCCCTGACCCCTAACCCCTAACCCCTGACCCCTAACCCCATTTACCTTTAACCCCAACCCCCCCCTTGGTTTTTATTGCGGTTTTGGGTTTTCAGACCATTTTGGCAATTTTTGGTTTTTTGACGTTTTTAAGACACTTCTCTAACCCCCCCCCCCAGGGGTCATTAAGACACTAGGAGACCGGGAAAACGTTCTTTCGGCCGCATTAAGACACTTGGGAGACCGGGATTAGCTCGGCAAGACACTTGGAAAACAAGAAAAAACGTTCGTTCGGTCGCATTAAGACACTTGGAGACCGGGATTAGCGTCAGAAAAACACTAGTTTTAGGGGAAAAAAACGCAAATTCCTGGGATAAGGTTTAGGCAAGGGTTAGGTTTAGGCTGCAATCCCCAAGGGTTAGGGTAAGAGTAGGGAACAGGAGAGGGATAGCACGTTCGATCGCATTAAGACACTTGGAGACCGGGTTTAGCTCGGCAAGACACTTGGAAACCAGGAAAAAACGCTCGTTCGATCGCATTAAGACACTTGGAGACCGGGTTTAGCTCGGCAAGACACTTGGAAACCAGGAAAAAACTCTCGTTCGATCGCATTAAGACACTTGGAGACCGGGTTTAGCTCGGCAAGACACTTGGAAACCAGGAAAAAACGCTCGTTCGATCGCATTAAGACACTTGGAGACCGGGTTTAGCTCGGCAAGACACTTGAAAACCAGGAAAAAACGCTCGTTCGATCGCATTAAGACACTTGGAGACCGGGTTTAGCTCGGCAAGACACTTGGAAACCAGGAAAAAACGCTCGTTCGATCGCATTAAGACACTTGGGAGACCGGGATTGGCGTCAGATTCCCCTAACCCTAACCCTAACCCTAACCCTAACCCTAACCCTAACCCTAACCTTGACCCCTGATCCCTGACCCCTTGACCCCTGACCCCTGACCTCTTACCCCTTCACCCCTCACCCCTAACCCCTAACCCCTGACCCCTAATCCCATTTACCTTTAACCCCAACCCCCCCCCCCCCCCTTGGTTTTTATTGCGGTTTTGGCGTTTTCAGACCATTTTGGCAATTTTTGGTTTTTTGACGTTTTTAAGACACTTCTCTAACCCCCCCCCCCCCCCCCCCCAGGGGTCATTAAGACACTAGGAGACCGGGAAAACGTTCTTTCGGCCGCATTAAGACACTTGGGAGACCGGGATTAGCTCGGCAAGACACTTGGAAAACAAGAAAAAACGTTCGTTCGGTCGCATTAAGACACTTGGAGACCGGGATTAGCGTCAGAAAAACACTAGTTTTAGGGGAAAAAAACGCAAATTCCTGGGATTAGGTTTAGGCAAGGGTTAGGTTTAGGCTGCAATCCCCAAGGGTTAGGGTAAGAGTAGGGAACAGGAGAGGGATAGCACGTTCGATCGCATTAAGACACTTGGAGACCGGGTTTAGCTCGGCAAGACACTTGGAAACCAGGAAAAAACGCTCGTTCGATCGCATTAAGACACTTGGAGACCGGGTTTAGCTCGGCAAGACACTTGGAAACCAGGAAAAAACTCTCGTTCGATCGCATTAAGACACTTGGAGACCGGGTTTAGCTCGGCAAGACACTTGGAAACCAGGAAAAAACGCTCGTTCGATCGCATTAAGACACTTGGAGACCGGGTTTAGCTCGGCAAGACACTTGGAAACCAGGAAAAAACGCTCGTTCGATCGCATTAAGACACTTGGGAGACCGGGATTGGCGTCAGATTCCCCTAACCCTAACCCTAACCCTAACCCTAACCCTAACCCTAACCTTGACCCCTGACCCCTGACCCCTTGACCCCTGACCCCTGACCTCTTACCCCTTCACCCCTGACCCCTAACCCCTAACCCCTGACCCCTAACCCCATTTACCTTTAACCCCAAACCCCCCCCCCCCCCCCCCCCCTTGGTTTTTATTGCGGTTTTGGCGTTTTCAGACCATTTTGGCAATTTTTGGTTTTTTGACGTTTTTAAGACACTTCTCTAACCCCCCCCCCCCCCCCCCAGGGGTCATTAAGACACTAGGAGACCGGGAAAACGTTCTTTCGGCCGCATTAAGACACTTGGGAGACCGGGATTAGCGTCAGAAAAACACTAGTTTTAGGGGAAAAAAACGCAAATTCCTGGGATTAGGTTTAGGCAAGGGTTAGGTTTAGGCTGCAATCCCCAAGGGTTAGGGTAAGAGTAGGGAACAGGAGAGGGATAGCACGTTCGATCGCATTAAGACACTTGGAGACCGGGTTTAGCTCGGCAAGACACTTGGAAACCAGGAAAAAACGCTCGTTCGATCGCATTAAGACACTTGGAGACCGGGTTTAGCTCGGCAAGACACTTGGAAACCAGGAAAAAACGCTCGTTCGATCGCATTAAGACACTTGGAGACCGGGTTTAGCTCGGCAAGACACTTGGAAACCAGGAAAAAACGCTCGTTCGATCGCATTAAGACACTTGGGAGACCGGGATTGGCGTCAGATTCCCCTAACCCTGACCCTAACCCTAACCCTAACCCCTGACCCCTAACCCCATTTACCTTTAACCCCAACCCCCCCCCCCCCTTGGTTTTTATTGCGGTTTTGGCGTTTTCAGACCATTTTGGCAATTTTTGGTTTTTTGACGTTTTTAAGACACTTCTCTAACCCCCCCCCCCCAGGGGTCATTAAGACACTAGGAGACCGGGAAAACGTTCTTTCGGCCGCATTAAGACACTTGGGAGACCGGGATTAGCTCGGCAAGACACTTGGAAACCAGGAAAAAACGCTCGTTCGATCGCATTAAGACACTTGGAGACCGGGTTTAGCTCGGCAAGACACTTGGAAACCAGGAAAAAACGCTCGTTCGATCGCATTAAGACACTTGGGAGACCGGGATTGGCGTCAGATTCCCCTAACCCTAACCCTAACCCTAACCCTAACCCTAACCCTAACCTTGACCCCTGACCCCTGACCCCTTGACCCCTGACCCCTGACCTCTTACCCCTTCACCCCTCACCCCTAACCCCTAACCCCTGACCCCTAACCCCATTTACCTTTAACCCCAAACCCCCCCCCTTGGTTTTTATTGCGGTTTTGGCGTTTTCAGACCATTTTGGCAATTTTTGGTTTTTTGACGTTTTTAAGACACTTCTCTAACCCCCCCCCCCCCCAGGGGTCATTAAGACACTAGGAGACCGGGAAAACGTTCTTTCGGCCGCATTAAGACACTTGGGAGACCGGGATTAGCTCGGCAAGACACTTGGAAAACAAGAAAAAACGTTCGTTCGGTCGCATTAAGACACTTGGAGACCGGGATTAGCGTCAGAAAAACACTAGTTTTAGGGGAAAAAAACGCAAATTCCTGGGATTAGGTTTAGGCAAGGGTTAGGTTTAGGCTGCAATCCCCAAGGGTTAGGGTAAGAGTAGGGAACAGGAGAGGGATAGCACGTTCGATCGCATTAAGACACTTGGAGACCGGGTTTAGCTCGGCAAGACACTTGGAAACCAGGAAAAAACGCTCGTTCGATCGCATTAAGACACTTGGAGACCGGGTTTAGCTCGGCAATACACTTGGAAACCAGGAAAAAACGCTCGTTCGATCGCATTAAGACACTTGGAGACCGGGTTTAGCTCGGCAAGACACTTGGAAACCAGGAAAAAACGCTCGTTCGATCGCATTAAGACACTTGGAGACCGGGTTTAGCTCGGCAAGACACTTGGAAACCAGGAAAAAACGCTCGTTCGATCGCATTAAGACACTTGGGAGACCGGGATTGGCGTCAGATTCCCCTAACCCTAACCCTAACCCTAACCCTAACCCTGACCCCTAACCCCTAACCCCTGACCCCTAACCCCATTTACCCTTAACCCCAACCCCCCCCCCCCCCCCTTGGTTTTTATTGCGGTTTTGGCGTTTTCAGACCATTTTGGCAATTTTTGGTTTTTTGACGTTTTTAAGACACTTCTCTAACCCCCCCCCCCCCCCAGGGGTCATTAAGACACTAGGAGACCGGGAAAACGTTCTTTCGGCCGCATTAAGACACTTGGGAGACCGGGATTAGCTCGGCAAGACACTTGGAAACCAGGAAAAAACGCTCGTTCGATCGCATTAAGACACTTGGAGACCGGGTTTAGCTCGGCAAGACACTTGGAAACCAGGAAAAAACGCTCGTTCGATCGCATTAAGACACTTGGGAGACCGGGATTGGCGTCAGATTCCCCTAACCCTAACCCTAACCCTAACCCTAACCCTAACCTTGACCCCTGACCCCTGACCCCTTGACCCCTGACCCCTGACCTCTTACCCCTTCACCCCTCACCCCTAACCCCTAACCCCTGACCCCTAATCCCATTTACCTTTAACCCCAACCCCCCCCCCCCCCCCCTTGGTTTTTATTGCGGTTTTGGCGTTTTCAGACCATTTTGGCAATTTTTGGTTTTTTGACGTTTTTAAGACACTTCTCTAACCCCCCCCCCCCCCCCCCAGGGGTCATTAAGACACTAGGAGACCGGGAAAACGTTCTTTCGGCCGCATTAAGACACTTGGGAGACCGGGATTAGCTCGGCAAGACACTTGGAAAACAAGAAAAAACGTTCGTTCGGTCGCATTAAGACACTTGGAGACCGGGATTAGCGTCAGAAAAACACTAGTTTTAGGGGAAAAAAACGCAAATTCCTGGGATTAGGTTTAGGCAAGGGTTAGGTTTAGGCTGCAATCCCCAAGGGTTAGGGTAAGAGTAGGGAACAGGAGAGGGATAGCACGTTCGATCGCATTAAGACACTTGGAGACCGGGTTTAGCTCGGCAAGACACTTGGAAACCAGGAAAAAACGCTCGTTCGATCGCATTAAGACACTTGGAGACCGGGTTTAGCTCGGCAAGACACTTGGAAACCAGGAAAAAACTCTCGTTCGATCGCATTAAGACACTTGGAGACCGGGTTTAGCTCGGCAAGACACTTGGAAACCAGGAAAAAACGCTCGTTCGATCGCATTAAGACACTTGGAGACCGGGTTTAGCTCGGCAAGACACTTGAAAACCAGGAAAAAACGCTCGTTCGATCGCATTAAGACACTTGGAGACCGGGTTTAGCTCGGCAAGACACTTGGAAACCAGGAAAAAACGCTCGTTCGATCGCATTAAGACACTTGGGAGACCGGGATTGGCGTCAGATTCCCCTAACCCTAACCCTAACCCTAACCCTAACCCTGACCCCTAACCCCTAACCCCTGACCCCTAACCCCATTTACCCTTAACCCCAACCCCCCCCCCCCCTTGGTTTTTATTGCGGTTTTGGCGTTTTCAGGCCATTTTGGCAATTTTTGGTTTTTTGACGTTTTTAAGACACTTCTCTAACCCCCCCCCCCCCCCAGGGGTCATTAAGACACTAGGAGACCGGGAAAACGTTCTTTCGGCCGCATTAAGACACTTGGGAGACCGGGATTAGCTCGGCAAGACACTTGGAAAACAAGAAAAAACGTTCGTTCGGTCGCATTAAGACACTTGGAGACCGGGATTAGCGTCAGAAAAACACTAGTTTTAGGGGAAAAAAACGCAAATTCCTGGGATTAGGTTTAGGCAAGGGTTAGGTTTAGGCTGCAATCCCCAAGGGTTAGGGTAAGAGTAGGGAACAGGAGAGGGATAGCACGTTCGATCGCATTAAGACACTTGGAGACCGGGTTTAGCTCGGCAAGACACTTGGAAAACAGGAAAAAACGCTCGTTCGATCGCATTAAGACACTTGGAGACCGGGTTTAGCTCGGCAAGACACTTGGAAAACAGGAAAAAACGCTCGTTCGATCGCATTAAGACACTTGGAGACCGGGTTTAGCTCGGCAAGACACTTGGAAAACAGGAAAAAACGCTCGTTCGATCGCATTAAGACACTTGGAGACCGGGTTTAGCTCGGCAAGACACTTGGAAAACAGGAAAAAACGCTCGTTCGATCGCATTAAGACACTTGGGAGACCGGGATTGGCGTCAGATTCCCCTAACCCTGACCCTAACCCTAACCCTAACCCCTGACCCCTAACCCCATTTACCTTTAACCCCAAACCCCCCCCCCCCCCCCCTTGGTTTTTATTGCGGTTTTGGCGTTTTCAGACCATTTTGGCAATTTTTGGTTTTTTGACGTTTTTAAGACACTTCTCTAACCCCCCCCCCCCCCAGGGGTCATTAAGACACTAGGAGACCGGGAAAACGTTCTTTCGGCCGCATTAAGACACTTGGGAGACCGGGATTAGCTCGGCAAGACACTTGGAAACCAGGAAAAAACGCTCGTTCGATCGCATTAAGACACTTGGAGACCGGGTTTAGCTCGGCAAGACACTTGGAAACCAGGAAAAAACGCTCGTTCGATCGCATTAAGACACTTGGGAGACCGGGATTGGCGTCAGATTCCCCTAACCCTAACCCTAACCCTAACCCTAACCCTAACCTTGACCCCTGACCCCTGACCCCTTGACCCCTGACCTCTTACCCCTTCACCCCTCACCCCTAACCCCTAACCCCTGACCCCTAACCCCATTTACCTTTAACCCCAAACCCCCCCCCTTGGTTTTTATTGCGGTTTTGGCGTTTTCAGACCATTTTGGCAATTTTTGGTTTTTTGACGTTTTTAAGACACTTCTCTAACCCCCCCCCCCCCCCCCCAGGGGTCATTAAGACACTAGGAGACCGGGAAAACGTTCTTTCGGCCGCATTAAGACACTTGGGAGACCGGGATTAGCTCGGCAAGACACTTGGAAAACGGGAAAAAACGTTCGTTCGGTCGCATTAAGACACTTGGAGACCGGGATTAGCATCAGAAAAACACTAGTTTTAGGGGAAAAAAACGCAAATTCCTGGGATTAGGTTTAGGCAAGGGTTAGGTTTAGGCTGCAATCCCCAAGGGTTAGGGTAAGAGTAGGGAACAGGAGAGGGATAGCACGTTCGATCGCATTAAGACACTTGGAGACCGGGTTTAGCTCGGCAAGACACTTGGAAAACAGAAAAAAACGCTCGTTCGATCGCATTAAGACACTTGGAGACCGGGTTTAGCTCGGCAAGACACTTGGAAAACAGGAAAAAACGCTCGTTCGATCGCATTAAGACACTTGGAGACCGGGTTTAGCTCGGCAAGACACTTGGAAAACAGGAAAAAACGCTCGTTCGATCGCATTAAGACACTTGGAGACCGGGTTTAGCTCGGCAAGACACTTGGAAAACAGGAAAAAACGCTCGTTCGATCGCATTAAGACACTTGGGAGACGGGGATTGGCGTCAGATTCCCCTAACCCTAACCCTAACCCTAACCCTAACCCTAACCCTAACCCTAACCCTAACCTTGACCCCTGACTAGGGTTGAGCGACTTTCATTTTTTTAAGATCGAGTAGGGTTTTGGGAAACCCGATTTTGTCCAGAGTCGAGTCGAGTGCAGTCGGCCGATTATCGCTAAAAGTCGGGGATCGACCGAAACACGAAACCCAATGCAAGTCAATGGGGAAGCATAGTCGGCAGTGAGTGGAGGCCAGGAAAACACCTACAGTGCCCATTTTAATGCCAAAAACATCCATTCTTGTTTCTGAAGCTTGCCAATCTTAATTAACTGTATAATAATAGTTGGGCATAGGGAATTGGGGGAAAGTTGTGGGGGGAGTAGGGCTGGCTCAAGTTTTTCGTGGGCCCAGGAAATGCGGACTACGTCACGGCGGTGTTGCAGGGAAAGGTAAGTATTTAAAAGTTGCAAGTGCTGTGATCCTGAGCAAGCAGGGGGGGCCCACTCGTTCGCATTGCCACTGGCACAGGGCCCCTCAAAGTACGGCGGTGTGTTTGCATGGCGGGGGCGCCTCCCACCAGCAGCGACACTTTTGCGTACTCTGAGGGGCCCTGTGCCAGTGACGTCGCCAACGAGTATGCCCCCCCACCTGATGAAGGAACCTGCACTTTCATCTGCACCTTCCTCTTTGTCCCTGTGTAAGGTGGTATAACATGCGGGAAGGGGAACCTTACTTTCAGCAGGGTCAGATTCTGGCTGTGTAGAGTACAAGGGGAATGTAGTGGTCTAGGTCAATGTACCAGCAGACTCATTTAGCAGTGGCTGGGCAATGGGCAGGATGAGGAGGAAACAGATATAGGGCCAAAGAATAAAGTAGGCTACATGCAGTTCAAAATTGGTAACAGGACTAAACAGGCGGCATTGCTTTGTTCAGTGGAGTAGCAAACCCAAGAGCAGCAGACACTGTTTCAAGGGCCTAACCACACTAGTAGGCCAAATGCAGTTTAATATCTGATAGTATAGGGCGAAAGCCAGAATGTGGAAGCTCAGCTTTGTTCAGTTGAGGACAACACCAGGGAGGGGCAGACACCTTTAGTAGGCCGGAAAAGCCTATTGCATTTTTTAAAATGGTAATTTGGAGCAGAAGGTTGAAGCTCAGCTTTATTTAGTTGAGGGCAACACCAGGGAGGGGCAGAAGCCGTTAGTAGGCCCTAACCACCATTTTTTTTTTTTTTAAAACCACTTAATGAGAGCCGGAAGGTTGAAGCTCAGCTTTATTTAGTTGAGGACAACACCAGGGAGGGGCAGAAGCCGTTAGTAGGCCCTAACCACCATTTTTTTTTTAAAACCACATAATGAGAGCCGGAAGGTTGAAGCTCAGCTTTATTTAGTTGAGGACAACACCAGGGAGGGGCAGAAGCCGTTAGTAGGCCCTAACCACCATTTTTTTTTTAAAACCACTTAATGAGAGCCGGAAGGTTGAAGCTCAGCTTTATTTAGTTGAGGACAACACCAGGGAGGGGCAGAAGCCGTTAGTAGGCCCTAACCACCATTTTTTTTTTTTTTAAAACCACATAATGAGAGCCGGAAGGTTGAAGCTCAGCTTTATTTAGTTGAGGACAACACCAGGGAGGGGCAGAAGCCGTTAGTAGGCCCTAACCACCATTTTTTTTTTAAAACCACTTAATGAGAGCCGGAAGGTTGAAGCTCAGCTTTATTTAGTTGAGGACAACACCAGGGAGGGGCAGAAGCCGTTAGTAGGCCCTAACCACCATTTTTTTTTTTTAAACCACATAATGAGAGCCGGAAGGTTGAAGCTCAGCTTTATTTAGTTGAGGACAACACCAGGGAGGGGCAGAAGCCGTTAGTAGGCCCTAACCACCAATTTTTTTTTTTTTAAAACCACTTAATGAGAGCCGGAAGGTTGAAGCTCAGCTTTATTTAGTTGAGGACAACACCAGGGAGGGGCAGAAGCCGTTAGTAGGCCCTAACCACCATTTTTTTTTAAAAACCACTTAATGAGAGCCGGAAGGTTGAAGCTCAGCTTTATTTAGTTGAGGACAACACCAGGGAGGGGCAGAAGCCGTTAGTAGGCCCTAACCACCATTTTTTTTTTAAAACCACTTAATGAGAGCCGGAAGGTTGAAGCTCAGCTTTATTTAGTTGAGGACAACACCAGGGAGGGGCAGAAGCCGTTAGTAGGCCCTAACCACCATTTTTTTTTTTTAAACCACATAATGAGAGCCGGAAGGTTGAAGCTCAGCTTTATTTAGTTGAGGACAACACCAGGGAGGGGCAGAAGCCGTTAGTAGGCCCTAACCACCAATTTTTTTTTTTTAAAAACCACTTAATGAGAGCCGGAAGGTTGAAGCTCAGCTTTATTTAGTTGAGGACAACACCAGGGAGGGGCAGAAGCCGTTAGTAGGCCCTAACCAAAGTTGAAGGCCAAATGCAGTTTAATTTCTGATACTATAGGCCGAAAGCCAGAAGGTGGAAGTTCCGATTTAGACAGTGGAGGACAATTTGAATTAGGGACTGCAGACAGACTTAGTAGGCTGTCCCCTGTGGACCATGCATCCACCACATTAACCCATTGCGCCGTAATGGACACGTAATCTTCCGTGGCCATGCCTACAGGTCCATGCGTCTGTTGTCAGGTGCACCTTTGTACTCACAGATTGCCAGAGTGCATGGACAATGCGGTCTTCTACATGCTGGTGGAGGGTTGGGATGGCTTTTCTCGCAAAAGAAGTGTCGACTGGTTAGCTTGTAGCGTGGTACAGCGTAGTCCATCATGGCCTTATTAATAGTAAATAAAATATATAACTAGGCTCTATGAACTTTTAAATAGGTTCCAGGGGTACACGGGCAGCATTGGTGTGGTCAGTGGAGGAGTATTGCAAGTAGGGGCTGCAGACAGGCTATCAAAGGCCTAAAATAACAAACAGTAGGCAGTCATGGCAGTTTTACATCGGTTACATGGATACACAGGCAGGCACTCCAGGCAGCATTGTGCTCAGTGGAGGAGTATTGCAAGTAGGGGCCGCAGACAGGCTATCAAAGGCCTAAAATAACAAACAGTAGGCAGTCATGGCAGTTTTACATCGGTTACATGGATACACAGGCAGGCACTCCAGGCAGCATTGTGGTCAGTGGAGGAGTATTGCAAGTAGGGGCCGCAGACAGGCTATCAAAGGCCTAAAATAACAAACAGTAGGCAGTCATGGCAGTTTTACATCGGTTACATGGATACACAGGCAGCTAGGTGGTGAGTGGAGGAGTATTTAAAGTAAGGACCGCAGACAGGCTATCAAAGGCCTAACATAACAAACAATAGGCTCATGGCAGTTTTACAGCGGTTACATGGATACACGGGCAGGCAGCTTGGTGGTGAGTGGAGGAGTATTTAAAGTATGGACCGCAGACAGGCTTCGAAGGCCTAACACAATAAAATGGGCTGGCTGTAGGCACTTTAAAATTGGTTCCAGGGGTACACGGGCAGCAGTGGTCTGGTCAGTGGAGGACTAGTGGAAGTATGGACCGCAGACAGGCTTCGAAGGCCTAACACAATAAAATGGGCTGGCTGTAGGCACTTTAAAATTGGTTCCAGGGGTACACGGGCAGCAGTGGTCTGGTCAGTGGAGGCCTAGTGGAAGTATGGACCGCAGACAGGCTTCGAAGGCCTAACACAATAAAATGGGCTGGCTGTAGGCACTTTAAAATTGGTTCCAGGGGTACACGGGCAGCAGTGGTCTGGTCAGTGGAGGCCTAGTGGAAGTATGGACCGCAGACAGGCTTCGAAGGCCTAACACAATAAAATGGGCTGGCTGTAGGCACTTTAAAATTGGTTCCAGGGGTACACGGGCAGCAGTGGTCTGGTCAGTGGAGGCCTAGTGGAAGGAGGGACCGCAGACAGGCTTCGAAGGCCTAACACAATAAAATGGGCTGGCTGTAGGCACTTTAAAATTGGTTCCAGGGGTACACGGGCAGCAGTGGTCTGGTCAGTGGAGGCCTAGTGGAAGGAGGGACCGCAGACAGGCTTCGAAGGCCTAACACAATAAAATGGGCTGGCTGTAGGCACTTTAAAATTGGTTCCAGGGGTACACGGGCAGCAGTGGTCTGGTCAGTGGAGGCCTAGTGGAAGGAGGGACCGCAGACAGGCTTCGAAGGCCTAACACAATAAAATGGGCTGGCTGTAGGCACTTTAAAATTGGTTCCAGGGGTACACGGGCAGCAGTGGTCTGGTCAGTGGAGGCCTAGTGGAAGTATGGACCGCAGACAGGCTTCGAAGGCCTAACACAATAAAATGGGCTGGCTGTAGGCACTTTAAAATTGGTTCCAGGGGTACACGGGCAGCAGTGGTCTGGTCAGTGGAGGCCTAGTGGAAGGAGGGACCGCAGACAGGCTTCGAAGGCCTAACACAATAAAATGGGCTGGCTGTAGGCACTTTAAAATTGGTTCCAGGGGTACACGGGCAGCAGTGGTCTGGTCAGTGGAGGCCTAGTGGAAGGAGGGACCGCAGACAGGCTTCGAAGGCCTAACACAATAAAATGGGCTGGCTGTAGGCACTTTAAAATTGGTTCCAGGGGTACACGGGCAGCAGTGGTCTGGTCAGTGGAGGCCTAGTGGAAGTATGGACCGCAGACAGGCTTCGAAGGCCTAACACAATAAAATGGGCTGGCTGTAGGCACTTTAAAATTGGTTCCAGGGGTACACGGGCAGCAGTGGTCTGGTCAGTGGAGGCCTAGTGGAAGTATGGACCGCAGACAGGCTTCGAAGGCCTAACACAATAAAATGGGCTGGCTGTAGGCACTTTAAAATTGGTTCCAGGGGTACACGGGCAGCAGTGGTCTGGTCAGTGGAGGCCTAGTGGAAGGAGGGACCGCAGACAGGCTTCGAAGGCCTAACACAATAAAATGGGCTGGCTGTAGGCACTTTAAAATTGGTTCCAGGGGTACACGGGCAGCAGTGGTCTGGTCAGTGGAGGCCTAGTGGAAGGAGGGACCGCAGACAGGCTTCGAAGGCCTAACACAATAAAATGGGCTGGCTGTAGGCACTTTAAAATTGGTTCCAGGGGTACACGGGCAGCAGTGGTCTGGTCAGTGGAGGCCTAGTGGAAGGAGGGACCGCAGACAGGCTTCGAAGGCCTAACACAATAAAATGGGCTGGCTGTAGGCACTTTAAAATTGGTTCCAGGGGTACACGGGCAGCAGTGGTCTGGTCAGTGGAGGCCTAGTGGAAGTATGGACCGCAGACAGGCTTCGAAGGCCTAACACAATAAAATGGGCTGGCTGTAGGCACTTTAAAATTGGTTCCAGGGGTACACGGGCAGCAGTGGTCTGGTCAGTGGAGGACTAGTGGAAGGAGGGAGCGCAGAAAGGCTTCAAAGGCCTAAAATAACAAACAATAGGCTCATGGCAGTTTTACAGCGGTTACATGGATACACGGGCAGGCAGCTTGGTGGTCAGTGGAGGAGTAGGGACCGCAGACAGGCTATCAAAGGCCTAAAATAACAAACAATAGGCTCATGGCAGTTTTACAGCGGTTACATGGATACACGGGCAGGCAGCTTGGTGCTGAGTGGAGGAGTAGTGCAAGGAGTGTCTGTCCCAGTACTCCCAAAATATAAATAGATGTTAATGTCTCGCAAAACAACCAAAACAAAAAAAAAGATGGCATACTTAGGTACAGGGGTGGGCTCATCTGCTGTGTTTCTGACATAGTAATTTGGCAGTAACTATTTAATGGTGCCAATATAGGACACAGACACAGACTACTTTAAGTTGCATCATAGATGTCTACAAATTTGTATTGTCAGTGCCAGACATTGAATGATGTCAGCGAATAGACTAAAGATTGGTGGAGCTGTGCGACATAATTTTGCACGTAGTACAGCCCAGTTTGAGCTGGGGTAGGGGGGAACTCTCTTGAGGCCGGCGGGACCGCCCCAGGGCCACTCATGTTACAACGGTGTGTCTGACGTTGGGTGCGCACCACCACCGCCAGAGACACTACATTGTACTATGAGGGACCCAGTAGCAATGCCGTCAACCAAAAGCGAGCACACCCACCTCTTCAGACAAACAGCAGTCTCACGGGTGCTTGCGCCAAGTCGCGATACCACGGCCCCGTGTGGGGAGTTTGGCCATTTAGGGAGGTGTAAACATGTCGTATGCTGTACAATCTGCAGCAGCAAATTAGACATTAGAAAAGTAATTCACAGGCAAGAGCTTTTCATAGGAAAGCTAGGTGTCGGCCGGGCAAGGTGGGGCAAAAGATTTTGAAATCCAGTTGTGGTTCATTTTAATGAATGTTAGATCGTCAACATTTTGGGTAGCCAGACGAGTCCTTTTTTCGGTTAATATTGACCCTGCAGCACTGAATACTCTTTCTGATAGGACACTTGCTGCCGGGCAAGCAAGCTCCTGCAATGCATATTCTGCCAATTCTGGCCAGGTGTCTAATTTGGAGGCCCAGTAATCAAATGGGAATGACGGTTGAGGGAGAACATCGATAAGGGATGAAAAATAGTTAGTAACCATACTGGACAAATGTTGTCTCCTGTCACTTTCAATTGATGCAGCAGTACCTGTCCTGTCTGCGGTCATAGCAAAATCACTCCACAACCTGGTCAGAAAACCCCTCTGTCCAACGCCACTTCTGATGTGTGCACCCCTAACACTCCTAGTCTGCTGCCCCCTGGAGCTCGTGTGAGAACGATCACGTGCGCTGTGTGCTGGGAATGCCTGAAGCAAACGGTCAACAAGAGTTGATTGTTTGGTTGCTAATATTAGTTCCAAGTTCTCATGTGGCATAACATTTTGCAATTTGCCTTTATAGCGTGGATCAAGGAGGCAGGCCAACCAGTAATCGTCATCGTTCATCATTTTCGTAATGCGTGTGTCCCTTTGTAGGATACGTAAGGCATAATCCGCCATGTGGGCCAAAGTTCCACTTGTCAAATCTCCGGTTGTGATTGGTTGAGGGGCAGTTGCAGGCAAATCTACGTCACTTGTGTCCCTCAAAAAACCAGAACCCGGCCGTGACACGCAACCAATTTCCTGTGCCCCCGTGAAAGTTTCCGCATTAAAAATATACTCATCCCCATCATCCTCCTCGTCCTCCACCTCCTCTTCGCCCGCTACCTCGTCCTGTACACTGCCCTGACCAGACAATGGCTGACTGTCATCAAGGCTTCCCTCTTCCTCTGGTGCAGACGCCTGCTCCTTTATGTGCGTCAAACTTTGCATCAGCAGACGCATTAGGGGGATGCTCATGCTTATTACGGCGTTGTCTGCACTAACCAGCCGTGTGCATTCCTCAAAACACTGAAGGACTTGACACATGTCTTGTATCTTCGACCACTGCACACCTGACAACTCCATGTCTGCCATCCTACTGCCTGCCCGTGTATCCTCCCACAAATAAATAACAGCACGCCTCTGTTCGCACAGTCTCTGAAGCATGTGCAGTGTTGAGTTCCACCTTGTTGCAACGTCTATGATTAGGCGATGCTGGGGAAGGTTCAAAGACCGCTGATAGGTCTGCATACGGCTGGCGTGTACAGGCGAACGTCGGATATGTGAGCAAAGTGCACGCACTTTGAGGAGCAGGTCGGAGAACCCAGGATAAGTTTTCAATAAGCACTGCACCACCAGGTTTAAGGTGTGAGCCAGGCAAGGAATGTGTTTCAGTTGGGAAAGGGAGATGGCAGCCATGAAATTCCTTCCGTTATCACTCACTACCTTGCCTGCCTCAAGATCTACTGTGCCCAGCCACGACTGCGTTTCTTGTTGCAAGAACTCGGACAGAACTTCCGCGGTGTGTCTGTTGTCGCCCAAACACTTCATAGCCAATACAGCCTGCTGACGCTTGGCAGTAGCTGGCCCATAATGGGACAACTGGTGTGCAACAGTGTCATCTGCCGATGGAGTGGTTGGCCGACTGCGTTCTGTGGAAGAGCTGTAGCTTCTGCAGGAGGACGAGGAGGAGGAGGAGGGGGTGCGAACGCCTACAGCCAACTGTTTCCTAGACCGTGGGCTAGGCACAACTGTCCCTAAATTGATGTCGCCTGTGGACCCTGCATCCACCACATTCACCCAGTGTGCCGTGATGGACACATAACGTCCCTGGCCATGCCTACTGGTCCATGCATCTGTAGTCAGGTGCACCTTTGTACTCACAGATTGCCTGAGTGCATGGACGATGCGCTGTTTAACATGCTGGTGCAGGGCTGGGATGGCTTTTCTGGAAAAAAAGTGTCGACTGGGTAGCTCGTATCGTGGTTCAGCGTACTCCATCAGGGCTTTGAAAGCTTCGCTTTCAACTAACCGGTAGGGCATCATCTCTAACGAGATTAGTCTAGCTATGTGGGCGTTAAAACCCTGTGTACGCGGATGCGAGGATAAGTACTTCCTTTTTCTAACCAGAGTCTCATGTAGGGTGAGCTGGACTGGAGAGCTGTAGATCGTGGAACTTTCGGGTGTGCCGGTGGACATGGCAGACTGAGAGACGGTTGGAGACGGTATTGTTTCCGCCGGTGCCCTACATGCAATATTTCCTCCTACAAAACTGGTGATTCCCTGACCCTGACTGCTTTTGGCTGGCAAAGAAACCTGCACAGATACTGCCGGTGGTGCGGAAAATGGTGGCCTTACAGTGACGGAAGGGATGTTGCGTTGCTGACTAGCTTCATTGGCCGAGGGTGCTACAACCTTGAGGGACGTTTGGTAGTTAGTCCAGGCTTGAGAATGCATGGTGGTTAAGTGTCTATGCATGCAACTAGTATTTAGACTTTTCAGATTCTGACCTCTGCTTAAGCTAGTTGAACATTTTTGACAGATGACTTTGCGCTGATCAGTTGGATGTTGTTTAAAAAAATGCCAGACTGCACTCTTCCTAGACTCTGATCCCTTTTCAGGGATTGCAGACTGAGCTTTAACCGGATGGCAACGCTGTGCTCCAACAGGTTTTGGCTTTGACACGCGTTTTGGTCCAGATACGGGCCCGGCAGATGGAACCTGTTGCGATGTTGATGCCTGCTGCGGCCCCTCCTCCACCTCCGCTTCTGAACTACTGCCGCCTGCACCCTGTTCCCCCAATGGCTGCCAATCGGGGTCAATAACTGGGTCATCTATTACCTCCTCTTCGAGCTCGTGTGCAACTTCGTCTGTGTCACTGTGTCGGTCGGTGGTATAGCGTTCGTGGCGGGGCAACATAGTCTCATCAGGGTCTGATTGTGGATCTGTACCCTGAGAGGGCAATGTGGTGGTCTGAGTCAAAGGAGCAGCATAGTACTCTGGCTGTGGCTGTGCATCAGTGCACTCCATGTCAGAATATACTTGTAATGGGCATGGCCTGTTAAATGTTTCACTTTCTAAGCCAGGGACGGTATGTGTAAAGAGCTCCATGGAGTGACCCGTTGTGTCGCCTGCTGCATCCTTCTCTCTTGTTGTAGTTTTTGCTGAGGAGGACAAGGAAGCGACTTGTCCCTGACCGTGAACATCCACAAGCGACGCGCTGCTTTTACATTTACCAGTTTCGGAAGAGGAGGCAAAAGAGCTAGAGGCTGAGTCTGCAATGTAAGCCAAAACTTGCTGTTGCTGCTCCGCCTTTAAAAGCGGTTTTCCTACTCCCAGAAAAGAGAGCGTTCGAGGCCTTGTGTAGCCTGACGACGAAACTGGCTCCACAGCTCCAGACTTAGGTGGAATATTTTTATCCCCACGACCACCTGATGCTCCACTACCACTACCATCATTACCAGCTGACAATGAACGCCCACGACGACCTCTTGCACCAGACTTCCTCATTGTTTTAAAATCTTAACCAAAGTAACTTTATTTGTTGCTATCAAACAACTTACACGGTGAGCTATAACTTCAGTATGATTTCAATATCCCTTAACAGGTTGGTGAGACCACAAGGAAAATCAGGCACAATGTTACACACTCTGTTTTCTGTGGCACAAAATCACAGAGATGACACACACGCAGGACTGTCACTCAAGCACTAATGTCAATATTAATCTCCCACCTAATTTATTTATTTTTTTTTCTCAGGGAGACTTTAGAAACCAAATAATATTAAAAAAAAAAAAAAAAAAGGCTTTCTATGGCCCACAATTAGAGAGAGAGAGGTGGCACAACCAGGAGTCAAGACTGGCGCACAAGCTGAAAGGGCAATATTACTCTCCCACTGTTTTTTATGTTTTTTTTGTTTTTTTCAGGGAGACTTTAGAAACCAAATAATATTAAAAAAAAAAAAAAAAAAGGCTTTCTATGGCCCACAATTAGAGAGAGAGAGGTGGCACACCCAGGAGTCAAGACTGGCACACAAGCTGAAAGGGCAATATTACTCTCCCACTGTTTTTTATGTTTTTTTTGTTTTTTTCAGGGAGACTTTAGAAACCAAATAATATTAAAAAAAAAAAAAAAAAAGGCTTTCTATGGCCCACAATTAGAGAGAGAGAGGTGGCACACCCAGGAGTCAAGACTGGCACACAAGCTGAAAGGGCAATATTACTCTCCCACTGTTTTTTATGTTTTTTTTGTTTTTTTCAGGGAGACTTTAGAAACCAAATAATATTAAAAAAAAAAAAAAAAAAGGCTTTCTATGGCCCACAATTAGAGAGAGAGAGGTGGCACACCCAGGAGTCAAGACTGGCACACAAGCTGAAAGGGCAATATTACTCTCCCACTGTTTTTTATGTTTTTTTTGTTTTTTTCAGGGAGACTTTAGAAACCAAATAATATTAAAAAAAAAAAAAAAAAAGGCTTTCTATGGCCCACAATTAGAGAGAGAGAGGTGGCACACCCAGGAGTCAAGACTGGCACACAAGCTGAAAGGGCAATATTACTCTCCCACTGTTTTTTTAGGTTTTTTTTTTTTTTTCAGGGAGAATTAGAAACCAAATAATATTAAAAAAAAAAAAAATAGGCTTTCTATGGCCCACTGAATGAGAGATAGCACACACAGCAGTGGCACACAAGCCCTGACTGAGGCCAATATTTTTCTCCCACTGATTGATGTAGTGTTTTTGTGTTGAGGTAGAATTTAGAACACAAATCACGGAAAAAATAAATAGGCTTTCTATGGCCCACTGAATGAAAGGGAGAGAGGTGGCACACCCAGGAGTCAAGACTGGCACACAAGCTGAAAGGGCAATATTACTCTCCCACTGTTTTTTTATGTATTTTTTGTTTTTTCAGGGAGACTTTAGAAACCCAATAATATTTTTAAAAAAAAAAAAGGCTTTCTATGGCCCACAATTAGAGAGAGAGAGGTGGCACAACCAGGAGTCAAGACTGGCGCACAAGCTGAAAGGGCAATATTACTCTCCCACTGTTTTTTATGTTTTTTTTTGTTTTTTTCAGGGAGACTTTAGAAACCAAATAATATTAAAAAAACCAAAAAAAAAAAAGGCTTTCTATGGCCCACTGAATGAGAGGGAGAGAGGTGGCACACCCAGGAGTCAAGACTGGCACACAAGCTGAAAGGGCAATATTACTCTCCCACTGTTTTTTTATGTATTTTTTGTTTTTTTCAGGGAGACTTTAGAAACCCAATAATATTTAAAAAAAAAAATAAATAGGCTTTCTATGGCCCACAATTAGAGAGAGAGAGGTGGCACACCCAGGAGTCAAGACTGGCACACAAGCTGAAAGGGCAATATTACTCTCCCACTGTTTTTTATGTTTTTTTTGTTTTTTTCAGGGAGACTTTAGAAACCAAATAATATTAAAAAAAAAAAAAAAAAAGGCTTTCTATGGCCCACAATTAGAGAGAGAGAGGTGGCACACCCAGGAGTCAAGACTGGCACACAAGCTGAAAGGGCAATATTACTCTCCCACTGTTTTTTTAGGTTTTTTTTTTTTTTTCAGGGAGAATTAGAAACCAAATAATATTAAAAAAAAAAAAAATAGGCTTTCTATGGCCCACTGAATGAGAGATAGCACACACAGCAGTGGCACACAAGCCCTGACTGAGGCCAATATTTTTCTCCCACTGATTGATGTAGTGTTTTTGTGTTGAGGTAGAATTTAGAACACAAATCACGGAAAAAATAAATAGGCTTTCTATGGCCCACTGAATGAAAGGGAGAGAGGTGGCACACCCAGGAGTCAAGACTGGCACACAAGCTGAAAGGGCAATATTACTCTCCCACTGTTTTTTTATGTATTTTTTGTTTTTTCAGGGAGACTTTAGAAACCCAATAATATTTTAAAAAAAAAAAAAGGCTTTCTATGGCCCACAATTAGAGAGAGAGAGGTGGCACAACCAGGAGTCAAGACTGGCGCACAAGCTGAAAGGGCAATATTACTCTCCCACTGTTTTTTATGTTTTTTTTTGTTTTTTTCAGGGAGACTTTAGAAACCAAATAATATTAAAAAAACCAAAAAAAAAAAAGGCTTTCTATGGCCCACTGAATGAGAGGGAGAGAGGTGGCACACCCAGGAGTCAAGACTGGCACACAAGCTGAAAGGGCAATATTACTCTCCCACTGTTTTTTTATGTATTTTTTGTTTTTTTCAGGGAGACTTTAGAAACCCAATAATATTTAAAAAAAAAAATAAATAGGCTTTCTATGGCCCACTGAATGAAAGGGAGAGAGGTGGCACACCCAGGAGTCAAGACTGGCACACAAGCTGAAAGGGCAATATTACTCTCCCACTGTTTTTTTATGTATTTTTTGTTTTTTCAGGGAGACTTTAGAAACCCAATAATATTTTAAAAAAAAAAAAAGGCTTTCTATGGCCCACAATTAGAGAGAGAGAGGTGGCACAACCAGGAGTCAAGACTGGCGCACAAGCTGAAAGGGCAATATTACTCTCCCACTGTTTTTTATGTTTTTTTTTGTTTTTTTCAGGGAGACTTTAGAAACCAAATAATATTAAAAAAACCAAAAAAAAAAAAGGCTTTCTATGGCCCACTGAATGAGAGGGAGAGAGGTGGCACACCCAGGAGTCAAGACTGGCACACAAGCTGAAAGGGCAATATTACTCTCCCACTGTTTTTTTATGTATTTTTTGTTTTTTTCAGGGAGACTTTAGAAACCCAATAATATTTAAAAAAAAAAATAAATAGGCTTTCTATGGCCCACTGAATGAAAGGGAGAGAGGTGGCACACCCAGGAGTCAAGACTGGCACACAAGCTGAAAGGGCAATATTACTCTCCCACTGTTTTTTTATGTATTTTTTGTTTTTTCAGGGAGACTTTAGAAACCCAATAATATTTTAAAAAAAAAAAAAGGCTTTCTATGGCCCACAATTAGAGAGAGAGAGGTGGCACAACCAGGAGTCAAGACTGGCGCACAAGCTGAAAGGGCAATATTACTCTCCCACTGTTTTTTATGTTTTTTTTTGTTTTTTTCAGGGAGACTTTAGAAACCAAATAATATTAAAAAAACCAAAAAAAAAAAAGGCTTTCTATGGCCCACTGAATGAGAGGGAGAGAGGTGGCACACCCAGGAGTCAAGACTGGCACACAAGCTGAAAGGGCAATATTACTCTCCCACTGTTTTTTTATGTATTTTTTGTTTTTTTCAGGGAGACTTTAGAAACCCAATAATATTTAAAAAAAAAAAATAAATAGGCTTTCTATGGCCCACTGAATGAGAGGGAGAGAGGTGGCACACCCAGGAGTCAAGACTGGCACACAAGCTGAAAGGGCAATATTACTCTCCCACTGTTTTTTTAGGTTTTTTTTTTTTTTCAGGGAGACTTTTGAAACCAAATAATATTAAAAAAAAAAAAAAAAAAAAAAATATAGGCTTGCTATAGCCCACTGAATGAGAGATAGCGCACACACAGCAGTGGCACACAAGCCCTGACTGAGGCCAATATTTTTCTCCCACTGATTGATGTAGTGTTTCTGTGTTGAGGTAGATTTTAGAACACAAATCACGGAAAAAATAAATAGGCTTTCTATGGCCCACTCAGTGAGAGATGGCACACACAGGGATGGCACTGTAGCAGAAATGCCAATCTTAATCTCCCCCAAAAAAAAAACAAAAAAAAAAAAAAAACTGTCCTACAATTACTATCTCCCTGCAGTAATGTAAGCCAGGTATGGCAGGCAGCAATAGGAGTGGACTGATGCACAAATTAAATAAAAAGTGTGGACAAACAAAAAAGATAGCTGTGCAGAAAGGAAGGAACAAGAGGATATGTGCTTTGAAAAAAGCAGTTGGTTTCCACAGTGGCGTACACACAGCAATACAGCTATCACGGAGCCTTCTAGGGCAGCCCAATGAGCTACAGCGCTGAGGGGAAAAAAAAAAAAAAATAGCTTCCACTGTTCCTGCACACCGAAGGTGGTGTTGGACAGTGGAAATCGCTGCAGCACAAGCGGTTTGGTGGTTAGTGGACCCTGCCTAACGCTCTCCCTGCTTCTGATGAAGCGGCAGCAACCTGTCCCTAAGCTCAGATCAGCAGCAGTAAGATGGCGGTCGGCGGGAACGCCCCTTTATAGCCCCTGTGACGCCGCAGACAGCAAGCCAATCACTGCAATGCCCTTCTCTAAGATGGTGGGGACCAGGATCTATGTCATCACGCTGCCCACACTCTGCGTTCACCTTCATTGGCTGAGAAATGGCGCTTTTCGCGTCATTGAAACGCGACTTTGGCGCGAAAGTCGCGTACCGCATGGCCGACAAGCACAGGGGTCGGATCGGGTTTCATGAGACGCCGACTTAGCCAAAAGTCGGCGACTTTTGAAAATGATCGACCCGTTTCGCTCAACCCTACCCCTGACCCCTGACCCCTTGACCCCTGACCCCTGACCTCTTACCCCTTCACCCCTGACCCCTAACCCCTAACCCCTGACCCCTAACCCCATTTACCTTTAACCCCAACCCCCCCCCCCCTTGGTTTTTATTGCGGTTTTGGCGTTTTCAGACCATTTTGGCAATTTTTGGTTTTTTGACGTTTTTAAGACACTTCTCTAACCCCCCCCCCCCCCCCCCCAGGGGTCATTAAGACACTAGGAGACCGGGAAAACGTTCTTTCGGCCGCATTAAGACACTTGGGAGACCGGGATTAGCTCGGCAAGACACTTGGAAAACAAGAAAAAACGTTCGTTCGGTCGCATTAAGACACTTGGAGACCGGGATTAGCGTCAGAAAAACACTAGTTTTAGGGGAAAAAAACGCAAATTCCTGGGATTAGGTTTAGGCAAGGGTTAGGTTTAGGCTGCAATCCCCAAGGGTTAGGGTAAGAGTAGGGAACAGGAGAGGGATAGCACGTTCGATCGCATTAAGACACTTGGAGACCGGGTTTAGCTCGGCAAGACACTTGGAAACCAGGAAAAAACGCTCGTTCGATCGCATTAAGACACTTGGAGACCGGGTTTAGCTCGGCAAGACACTTGGAAACCAGGAAAAAACTCTCGTTCGATCGCATTAAGACACTTGGAGACCGGGTTTAGCTCGGCAAGACACTTGGAAACCAGGAAAAAACGCTCGTTCGATCGCATTAAGACACTTGGAGACCGGGTTTAGCTCGGCAAGACACTTGAAAACCAGGAAAAAACGCTCGTTCGATCGCATTAAGACACTTGGAGACCGGGTTTAGCTCGGCAAGACACTTGGAAACCAGGAAAAAACGCTCGTTCGATCGCATTAAGACACTTGGGAGACCGGGATTGGCGTCAGATTCCCCTAACCCTAACCCTAACCCTAACCCTAACCCTGACCCCTAACCCCTAACCCCTGACCCCTAACCCCATTTACCCTTAACCCCAACCCCCCCCCCCCCCCTTGGTTTTTATTGCGGTTTTGGCGTTTTCAGGCCATTTTGGCAATTTTTGGTTTTTTGACGTTTTTAAGACACTTCTCTAACCCCCCCCCCCCCCAGGGGTCATTAAGACACTAGGAGACCGGGAAAACGTTCTTTCGGCCGCATTAAGACACTTGGGAGACCGGGATTAGCTCGGCAAGACACTTGGAAAACAAGAAAAAACGTTCGTTCGGTCGCATTAAGACACTTGGAGACCGGGATTAGCGTCAGACAAACACTAGTTTTAGGGGAAAAAAACGCAAATTCCTGGGATTAGGTTTAGGCAAGGGTTAGGTTTAGGCTGCAATCCCCAAGGGTTAGGGTAAGAGTAGGGAACAGGAGAGGGATAGCACGTTCGATCGCATTAAGACACTTGGAGACCGGGTTTAGCTCGGCAAGACACTTGGAAACCAGGAAAAAACGCTCGTTCGATCGCATTAAGACACTTGGAGACCGGGTTTAGCTCGGCAAGACACTTGGAAACCAGGAAAAAACGCTCGTTCGATCGCATTAAGACACTTGGAGACCGGGTTTAGCTCGGCAAGACACTTGGAAACCAGGAAAAAACGCTCGTTCGATCGCATTAAGACACTTGGAGACCGGGTTTAGCTCGGCAAGACACTTGGAAACCAGGAAAAAACGCTCGTTCGATCGCATTAAGACACTTGGAGACCGGGTTTAGCTCGGCAAGACACTTGGAAACCAGGAAAAAACGCTCGTTCGATCGCATTAAGACACTTGGGAGACCGGGATTGGCGTCAGATTCCCCTAACCCTAACCCTAACCCTAACCCTAACCCTAACCCTAACCCTAACCCTAACCTTGACCCCTGACCCCTGACCCCTTGACCCCTGACCCCTGACCTCTTACCCCTTCACCCCTCACCCCTAACCCCTAACCCCTGACCCCTAACCCCATTTACCTTTAACCCCAACCCCCCCCCCCCCCCTTGGTTTTTATTGCGGTTTTGGCGTTTTCAGACCATTTTGGCAATTTTTGGTTTTTTGACGTTTTTAAGACACTTCTCTAACCCCCCCCCCCCCCAGGGGTCATTAAGACACTAGGAGACCGGGAAAACGTTCTTTCGGCCGCATTAAGACACTTGGGAGACCGGGATTAGCTCGGCAAGACACTTGGAAAACAAGAAAAAACGTTCGTTCGGTCGCATTAAGACACTTGGAGACCGGGATTAGCGTCAGAAAAACACTAGTTTTAGGGGAAAAAAACGCAAATTCCTGGGATTAGGTTTAGGCAAGGGTTAGGTTTAGGCTGCAATCCCCAAGGGTTAGGGTAAGAGTAGGGAACAGGAGAGGGATAGCACGTTCGATCGCATTAAGACACTTGGAGACCGGGTTTAGCTCGGCAAGACACTTGGAAACCAGGAAAAAACGCTCGTTCGATCGCATTAAGACACTTGGAGACCGGGTTTAGCTCGGCAAGACACTTGGAAACCAGGAAAAAACGCTCGTTCGATCGCATTAAGACACTTGGAGACCGGGTTTAGCTCGGCAAGACACTTGGAAACCAGGAAAAAACGCTCGTTCGATCGCATTAAGACACTTGGGAGACCGGGATTGGCGTCAGATTCCCCTAACCCTAACCCTAACCCTAACCCTAACCTTGACCCCTGACCCCTGACCCCTTGACCCCTGACCCCTGACCTCTTACCCCTTCACCCCTCACCCCTAACCCCTAACCCCTGACCCCTAACCCCATTTACCTTTAACCCCAACACCCCCCCCCCCTTGGTTTTTATTGCGGTTTTGGCGTTTTCAGACCATTTTGGCAATTTTTGGTTTTTTGACGTTTTTAAGACACTTCTCTAACCCCCCCCCCCAGGGGTCATTAAGACACTAGGAGACCGGGAAAACGTTCTTTCGGCCGCATTAAGACACTTGGGAGACCGGGATTAGCTTGGCAAGACACTTGGAAACCAGGAAAAAACGCTCGTTCGATCGCATTAAGACACTTGGAGACCGGGTTTAGCTCGGCAAGACACTTGGAAACCAGGAAAAAACGCTCGTTCGATCGCATTAAGACATTTGGGAGACCGGGATTGGCGTCAGATTCCCCTAACCCTAACCCTAACCCTAACCCTAACCCTAACCTTGACCCCTGACCCCTGACCCCTTGACCCCTGACCCCTGACCTCTTACCCCTTCACCCCTCACCCCTAACCCCTAACCCCTGACCCCTAACCCCATTTACCTTTAACCCCAAACCCCCCCCCTTGGTTTTTATTGCGGTTTTGGCGTTTTCAGACCATTTTGGCAATTTTTGGTTTTTTGACGTTTTTAAGACACTTCTCTAACCCCCCCCCCCCCCCCCAGGGGTCATTAAGACACTAGGAGACCGGGAAAACGTTCTTTCGGCCGCATTAAGACACTTGGGAGACCGGGATTAGCTCGGCAAGACACTTGGAAAACAAGAAAAAACGTTCGTTCGGTCGCATTAAGACACTTGGAGACCGGGATTAGCGTCAGAAAAACACTAGTTTTAGGGGAAAAAAACGCAAATTCCTGGGATTAGGTTTAGGCAAGGGTTAGGTTTAGGCTGCAATCCCCAAGGGTTAGGGTAAGAGTAGGGAACAGGAGAGGGATAGCACGTTCGATCGCATTAAGACACTTGGAGACCGGGTTTAGCTCGGCAAGACACTTGGAAACCAGGAAAAAACGCTCGTTCGATCGCATTAAGACACTTGGAGACCGGGTTTAGCTCGGCAAGACACTTGGAAACCAGGAAAAAACGCTCGTTCGATCGCATTAAGACACTTGGAGACCGGGTTTAGCTCGGCAAGACACTTGGAAACCAGGAAAAAACGCTCGTTCGATCGCATTAAGACACTTGGAGACCGGGTTTAGCTCGGCAAGACACTTGGAAACCAGAAAAAAACGCTCGTTCGATCGCATTAAGACACTTGGAGACCGGGTTTAGCTCGGCAAGACACTTGGAAACCAGGAAAAAACGCTCGTTCGATCGCATTAAGACACTTGGAGACCGGGTTTAGCTCGGCAAGACACTTGGAAACCAGGAAAAAACGCTCGTTCGATCGCATTAAGACACTTGGGAGACCGGGATTGGCGTCAGATTCCCCTAACCCTAACCCTAACCCTAACCCTAACCCTAACCCTAACCTTGACCCCTGACCCCTGACCCCTTGACCCCTGACCCCTGACCTCTTACCCCTTCACCCCTCACCCCTAACCCCTAACCCCTGACCCCTAATCCCATTTACCTTTAACCCCAACCCCCCCCCCCCCCCCCCCTTGGTTTTTATTGCGGTTTTGGCGTTTTCAGACCATTTTGGCAATTTTTGGTTTTTTGACGTTTTTAAGACACTTCTCTAACCCCCCCCCCCCCCAGGGGTCATTAAGACACTAGGAGACCGGGAAAACGTTCTTTCGGCCGCATTAAGACACTTGGGAGACCGGGATTAGCTCGGCAAGACACTTGGAAAACAAGAAAAAACGTTCGTTCGGTCGCATTAAGACACTTGGAGACCGGGATTAGCGTCAGAAAAACACTAGTTTTAGGGGAAAAAAACGCAAATTCCTGGGATTAGGTTTAGGCAAGGGTTAGGTTTAGGCTGCAATCCCCAAGGGTTAGGGTAAGAGTAGGGAACAGGAGAGGGATAGCACGTTCGATCGCATTAAGACACTTGGAGACCGGGTTTAGCTCGGCAAGACACTTGGAAACCAGGAAAAAACGCTCGTTCGATCGCATTAAGACACTTGGAGACCGGGTTTAGCTCGGCAAGACACTTGGAAACCAGGAAAAAACTCTCGTTCGATCGCATTAAGACACTTGGAGACCGGGTTTAGCTCGGCAAGACACTTGGAAACCAGGAAAAAACGCTCGTTCGATCGCATTAAGACACTTGGAGACCGGGTTTAGCTCGGCAAGACACTTGAAAACCAGGAAAAAACGCTCGTTCGATCGCATTAAGACACTTGGAGACCGGGTTTAGCTCGGCAAGACACTTGGAAACCAGGAAAAAACGCTCGTTCGATCGCATTAAGACACTTGGGAGACCGGGATTGGCGTCAGATTCCCCTAACCCTAACCCTAACCCTAACCCTAACCCTGACCCCTAACCCCTAACCCCTGACCCCTAACCCCATTTACCCTTAACCCCAACCCCCCCCCCCCCCCCCTTGGTTTTTATTGCGGTTTTGGCGTTTTCAGGCCATTTTGGCAATTTTTGGTTTTTTGACGTTTTTAAGACACTTCTCTAACCCCCCCCCCCCCCAGGGGTCATTAAGACACTAGGAGACCGGGAAAACGTTCTTTCGGCCGCATTAAGACACTTGGGAGACCGGGATTAGCTCGGCAAGACACTTGGAAAACAAGAAAAAACGTTCGTTCGGTCGCATTAAGACACTTGGAGACCGGGATTAGCGTCAGACAAACACTAGTTTTAGGGGAAAAAAACGCAAATTCCTGGGATTAGGTTTAGGCAAGGGTTAGGTTTAGGCTGCAATCCCCAAGGGTTAGGGTAAGAGTAGGGAACAGGAGAGGGATAGCACGTTCGATCGCATTAAGACACTTGGAGACCGGGTTTAGCTCGGCAAGACACTTGGAAACCAGGAAAAAACGCTCGTTCGATCGCATTAAGACACTTGGAGACCGGGTTTAGCTCGGCAAGACACTTGGAAACCAGGAAAAAACGCTCGTTCGATCGCATTAAGACACTTGGAGACCGGGTTTAGCTCGGCAAGACACTTGGAAACCAGGAAAAAACGCTCGTTCGATCGCATTAAGACACTTGGAGACCGGGTTTAGCTCGGCAAGACACTTGGAAACCAGGAAAAAACGCTCGTTCGATCGCATTAAGACACTTGGAGACCGGGTTTAGCTCGGCAAGACACTTGGAAACCAGGAAAAAACGCTCGTTCGATCGCATTAAGACACTTGGAGACCGGGTTTAGCTCGGCAAGACACTTGGAAACCAGGAAAAAACGCTCGTTCGATCGCATTAAGACACTTGGAGACCGGGTTTAGCTCGGCAAGACACTTGGAAACCAGGAAAAAACGCTCGTTCGATCGCATTAAGACACTTGGGAGACCGGGATTGGCGTCAGATTCCCCTAACCCTAACCCTAACCCTAACCCTAACCCTAACCCTAACCTTGACCCCTGACCCCTGACCCCTTGACCCCTGACCCCTGACCCCTTACCCCTTCACCCCTGACCCCTAACCCCTAACCCCTGACCCCTAACCCCATTTACCTTTAACCCCAACCCCCCCCTTGGTTTTTATTGCGGTTTTGGGTTTTCAGACCATTTTGGCAATTTTTGGTTTTTTGACGTTTTTAAGACACTTCTCTAACCCCCCCCCCCAGGGGTCATTAAGACACTAGGAGACCGGGAAAACGTTCTTTCGGCCGCATTAAGACACTTGGGAGACCGGGATTAGCTCGGCAAGACACTTGGAAAACAAGAAAAAACGTTCGTTCGGTCGCATTAAGACACTTGGAGACCGGGATTAGCGTCAGAAAAACACTAGTTTTAGGGGAAAAAAACGCAAATTCCTGGGATAAGGTTTAGGCAAGGGTTAGGTTTAGGCTGCAATCCCCAAGGGTTAGGGTAAGAGTAGGGAACAGGAGAGGGATAGCACGTTCGATCGCATTAAGACACTTGGAGACCGGGTTTAGCTCGGCAAGACACTTGGAAACCAGGAAAAAACGCTCGTTCGATCGCATTAAGACACTTGGAGACCGGGTTTAGCTCGGCAAGACACTTGGAAACCAGGAAAAAACTCTCGTTCGATCGCATTAAGACACTTGGAGACCGGGTTTAGCTCGGCAAGACACTTGGAAACCAGGAAAAAACGCTCGTTCGATCGCATTAAGACACTTGGAGACCGGGTTTAGCTCGGCAAGACACTTGAAAACCAGGAAAAAACGCTCGTTCGATCGCATTAAGACACTTGGAGACCGGGTTTAGCTCGGCAAGACACTTGGAAACCAGGAAAAAACGCTCGTTCGATCGCATTAAGACACTTGGGAGACCGGGATTGGCGTCAGATTCCCCTAACCCTAACCCTAACCCTAACCCTAACCCTAACCCTAACCCTAACCTTGACCCCTGATCCCTGACCCCTTGACCCCTGACCCCTGACCTCTTACCCCTTCACCCCTCACCCCTAACCCCTAACCCCTGACCCCTAATCCCATTTACCTTTAACCCCAACCCCCCCCCCCCCCCTTGGTTTTTATTGCGGTTTTGGCGTTTTCAGACCATTTTGGCAATTTTTGGTTTTTTGACGTTTTTAAGACACTTCTCTAACCCCCCCCCCCCCCCCCCAGGGGTCATTAAGACACTAGGAGACCGGGAAAACGTTCTTTCGGCCGCATTAAGACACTTGGGAGACCGGGATTAGCTCGGCAAGACACTTGGAAAACAAGAAAAAACGTTCGTTCGGTCGCATTAAGACACTTGGAGACCGGGATTAGCGTCAGAAAAACACTAGTTTTAGGGGAAAAAAACGCAAATTCCTGGGATTAGGTTTAGGCAAGGGTTAGGTTTAGGCTGCAATCCCCAAGGGTTAGGGTAAGAGTAGGGAACAGGAGAGGGATAGCACGTTCGATCGCATTAAGACACTTGGAGACCGGGTTTAGCTCGGCAAGACACTTGGAAACCAGGAAAAAACGCTCGTTCGATCGCATTAAGACACTTGGAGACCGGGTTTAGCTCGGCAAGACACTTGGAAACCAGGAAAAAACTCTCGTTCGATCGCATTAAGACACTTGGAGACCGGGTTTAGCTCGGCAAGACACTTGGAAACCAGGAAAAAACGCTCGTTCGATCGCATTAAGACACTTGGAGACCGGGTTTAGCTCGGCAAGACACTTGGAAACCAGGAAAAAACGCTCGTTCGATCGCATTAAGACACTTGGGAGACCGGGATTGGCGTCAGATTCCCCTAACCCTAACCCTAACCCTAACCCTAACCCTAACCCTAACCTTGACCCCTGACCCCTGACCCCTTGACCCCTGACCCCTGACCTCTTACCCCTTCACCCCTGACCCCTAACCCCTAACCCCTGACCCCTAACCCCATTTACCTTTAACCCCAAACCCCCCCCCCCCCCCCCCCCCCCTTGGTTTTTATTGCGGTTTTGGCGTTTTCAGACCATTTTGGCAATTTTTGGTTTTTTGACGTTTTTAAGACACTTCTCTAACCCCCCCCCCCCCCCCCCAGGGGTCATTAAGACACTAGGAGACCGGGAAAACGTTCTTTCGGCCGCATTAAGACACTTGGGAGACCGGGATTAGCGTCAGAAAAACACTAGTTTTAGGGGAAAAAAACGCAAATTCCTGGGATTAGGTTTAGGCAAGGGTTAGGTTTAGGCTGCAATCCCCAAGGGTTAGGGTAAGAGTAGGGAACAGGAGAGGGATAGCACGTTCGATCGCATTAAGACACTTGGAGACCGGGTTTAGCTCGGCAAGACACTTGGAAACCAGGAAAAAACGCTCGTTCGATCGCATTAAGACACTTGGAGACCGGGTTTAGCTCGGCAAGACACTTGGAAACCAGGAAAAAACGCTCGTTCGATCGCATTAAGACACTTGGAGACCGGGTTTAGCTCGGCAAGACACTTGGAAACCAGGAAAAAACGCTCGTTCGATCGCATTAAGACACTTGGGAGACCGGGATTGGCGTCAGATTCCCCTAACCCTGACCCTAACCCTAACCCTAACCCCTGACCCCTAACCCCATTTACCTTTAACCCCAACCCCCCCCCCCCCTTGGTTTTTATTGCGGTTTTGGCGTTTTCAGACCATTTTGGCAATTTTTGGTTTTTTGACGTTTTTAAGACACTTCTCTAACCCCCCCCCCCCAGGGGTCATTAAGACACTAGGAGACCGGGAAAACGTTCTTTCGGCCGCATTAAGACACTTGGGAGACCGGGATTAGCTCGGCAAGACACTTGGAAACCAGGAAAAAACGCTCGTTCGATCGCATTAAGACACTTGGAGACCGGGTTTAGCTCGGCAAGACACTTGGAAACCAGGAAAAAACGCTCGTTCGATCGCATTAAGACACTTGGGAGACCGGGATTGGCGTCAGATTCCCCTAACCCTAACCCTAACCCTAACCCTAACCCTAACCCTAACCTTGACCCCTGACCCCTGACCCCTTGACCCCTGACCCCTGACCTCTTACCCCTTCACCCCTCACCCCTAACCCCTAACCCCTGACCCCTAACCCCATTTACCTTTAACCCCAAACCCCCCCCCTTGGTTTTTATTGCGGTTTTGGCGTTTTCAGACCATTTTGGCAATTTTTGGTTTTTTGACGTTTTTAAGACACTTCTCTAACCCCCCCCCCCCCAGGGGTCATTAAGACACTAGGAGACCGGGAAAACGTTCTTTCGGCCGCATTAAGACACTTGGGAGACCGGGATTAGCTCGGCAAGACACTTGGAAAACAAGAAAAAACGTTCGTTCGGTCGCATTAAGACACTTGGAGACCGGGATTAGCGTCAGAAAAACACTAGTTTTAGGGGAAAAAAACGCAAATTCCTGGGATTAGGTTTAGGCAAGGGTTAGGTTTAGGCTGCAATCCCCAAGGGTTAGGGTAAGAGTAGGGAACAGGAGAGGGATAGCACGTTCGATCGCATTAAGACACTTGGAGACCGGGTTTAGCTCGGCAAGACACTTGGAAACCAGGAAAAAACGCTCGTTCGATCGCATTAAGACACTTGGAGACCGGGTTTAGCTCGGCAATACACTTGGAAACCAGGAAAAAACGCTCGTTCGATCGCATTAAGACACTTGGAGACCGGGTTTAGCTCGGCAAGACACTTGGAAACCAGGAAAAAACGCTCGTTCGATCGCATTAAGACACTTGGAGACCGGGTTTAGCTCGGCAAGACACTTGGAAACCAGGAAAAAACGCTCGTTCGATCGCATTAAGACACTTGGGAGACCGGGATTGGCGTCAGATTCCCCTAACCCTAACCCTAACCCTAACCCTAACCCTGACCCCTAACCCCTAACCCCTGACCCCTAACCCCATTTACCCTTAACCCCAACCCCCCCCCCCCCCCCTTGGTTTTTATTGCGGTTTTGGCGTTTTCAGACCATTTTGGCAATTTTTGGTTTTTTGACGTTTTTAAGACACTTCTCTAACCCCCCCCCCCCCCCAGGGGTCATTAAGACACTAGGAGACCGGGAAAACGTTCTTTCGGCCGCATTAAGACACTTGGGAGACCGGGATTAGCTCGGCAAGACACTTGGAAACCAGGAAAAAACGCTCGTTCGATCGCATTAAGACACTTGGAGACCGGGTTTAGCTCGGCAAGACACTTGGAAACCAGGAAAAAACGCTCGTTCGATCGCATTAAGACACTTGGGAGACCGGGATTGGCGTCAGATTCCCCTAACCCTAACCCTAACCCTAACCCTAACCCTAACCTTGACCCCTGACCCCTGACCCCTTGACCCCTGACCCCTGACCTCTTACCCCTTCACCCCTCACCCCTAACCCCTAACCCCTGACCCCTAATCCCATTTACCTTTAACCCCAACCCCCCCCCCCCCCCCCCCTTGGTTTTTATTGCGGTTTTGGCGTTTTCAGACCATTTTGGCAATTTTTGGTTTTTTGACGTTTTTAAGACACTTCTCTAACCCCCCCCCCCCCCCCCCAGGGGTCATTAAGACACTAGGAGACCGGGAAAACGTTCTTTCGGCCGCATTAAGACACTTGGGAGACCGGGATTAGCTCGGCAAGACACTTGGAAAACAAGAAAAAACGTTCGTTCGGTCGCATTAAGACACTTGGAGACCGGGATTAGCGTCAGAAAAACACTAGTTTTAGGGGAAAAAAACGCAAATTCCTGGGATTAGGTTTAGGCAAGGGTTAGGTTTAGGCTGCAATCCCCAAGGGTTAGGGTAAGAGTAGGGAACAGGAGAGGGATAGCACGTTCGATCGCATTAAGACACTTGGAGACCGGGTTTAGCTCGGCAAGACACTTGGAAACCAGGAAAAAACGCTCGTTCGATCGCATTAAGACACTTGGAGACCGGGTTTAGCTCGGCAAGACACTTGGAAACCAGGAAAAAACTCTCGTTCGATCGCATTAAGACACTTGGAGACCGGGTTTAGCTCGGCAAGACACTTGGAAACCAGGAAAAAACGCTCGTTCGATCGCATTAAGACACTTGGAGACCGGGTTTAGCTCGGCAAGACACTTGAAAACCAGGAAAAAACGCTCGTTCGATCGCATTAAGACACTTGGAGACCGGGTTTAGCTCGGCAAGACACTTGGAAACCAGGAAAAAACGCTCGTTCGATCGCATTAAGACACTTGGGAGACCGGGATTGGCGTCAGATTCCCCTAACCCTAACCCTAACCCTAACCCTAACCCTGACCCCTAACCCCTAACCCCTGACCCCTAACCCCATTTACCCTTAACCCCAACCCCCCCCCCCCCTTGGTTTTTATTGCGGTTTTGGCGTTTTCAGGCCATTTTGGCAATTTTTGGTTTTTTGACGTTTTTAAGACACTTCTCTAACCCCCCCCCCCCCCCAGGGGTCATTAAGACACTAGGAGACCGGGAAAACGTTCTTTCGGCCGCATTAAGACACTTGGGAGACCGGGATTAGCTCGGCAAGACACTTGGAAAACAAGAAAAAACGTTCGTTCGGTCGCATTAAGACACTTGGAGACCGGGATTAGCGTCAGAAAAACACTAGTTTTAGGGGAAAAAAACGCAAATTCCTGGGATTAGGTTTAGGCAAGGGTTAGGTTTAGGCTGCAATCCCCAAGGGTTAGGGTAAGAGTAGGGAACAGGAGAGGGATAGCACGTTCGATCGCATTAAGACACTTGGAGACCGGGTTTAGCTCGGCAAGACACTTGGAAAACAGGAAAAAACGCTCGTTCGATCGCATTAAGACACTTGGAGACCGGGTTTAGCTCGGCAAGACACTTGGAAAACAGGAAAAAACGCTCGTTCGATCGCATTAAGACACTTGGAGACCGGGTTTAGCTCGGCAAGACACTTGGAAAACAGGAAAAAACGCTCGTTCGATCGCATTAAGACACTTGGAGACCGGGTTTAGCTCGGCAAGACACTTGGAAAACAGGAAAAAACGCTCGTTCGATCGCATTAAGACACTTGGGAGACCGGGATTGGCGTCAGATTCCCCTAACCCTGACCCTAACCCTAACCCTAACCCCTGACCCCTAACCCCATTTACCTTTAACCCCAAACCCCCCCCCCCCCCCCTTGGTTTTTATTGCGGTTTTGGCGTTTTCAGACCATTTTGGCAATTTTTGGTTTTTTGACGTTTTTAAGACACTTCTCTAACCCCCCCCCCCCCCAGGGGTCATTAAGACACTAGGAGACCGGGAAAACGTTCTTTCGGCCGCATTAAGACACTTGGGAGACCGGGATTAGCTCGGCAAGACACTTGGAAACCAGGAAAAAACGCTCGTTCGATCGCATTAAGACACTTGGAGACCGGGTTTAGCTCGGCAAGACACTTGGAAACCAGGAAAAAACGCTCGTTCGATCGCATTAAGACACTTGGGAGACCGGGATTGGCGTCAGATTCCCCTAACCCTAACCCTAACCCTAACCCTAACCCTAACCTTGACCCCTGACCCCTGACCCCTTGACCCCTGACCTCTTACCCCTTCACCCCTCACCCCTAACCCCTAACCCCTGACCCCTAACCCCATTTACCTTTAACCCCAAACCCCCCCCCTTGGTTTTTATTGCGGTTTTGGCGTTTTCAGACCATTTTGGCAATTTTTGGTTTTTTGACGTTTTTAAGACACTTCTCTAACCCCCCCCCCCCCCCCCAGGGGTCATTAAGACACTAGGAGACCGGGAAAACGTTCTTTCGGCCGCATTAAGACACTTGGGAGACCGGGATTAGCTCGGCAAGACACTTGGAAAACGGGAAAAAACGTTCGTTCGGTCGCATTAAGACACTTGGAGACCGGGATTAGCATCAGAAAAACACTAGTTTTAGGGGAAAAAAACGCAAATTCCTGGGATTAGGTTTAGGCAAGGGTTAGGTTTAGGCTGCAATCCCCAAGGGTTAGGGTAAGAGTAGGGAACAGGAGAGGGATAGCACGTTCGATCGCATTAAGACACTTGGAGACCGGGTTTAGCTCGGCAAGACACTTGGAAAACAGAAAAAAACGCTCGTTCGATCGCATTAAGACACTTGGAGACCGGGTTTAGCTCGGCAAGACACTTGGAAAACAGGAAAAAACGCTCGTTCGATCGCATTAAGACACTTGGAGACCGGGTTTAGCTCGGCAAGACACTTGGAAAACAGGAAAAAACGCTCGTTCGATCGCATTAAGACACTTGGAGACCGGGTTTAGCTCGGCAAGACACTTGGAAAACAGGAAAAAACGCTCGTTCGATCGCATTAAGACACTTGGGAGACGGGGATTGGCGTCAGATTCCCCTAACCCTAACCCTAACCCTAACCCTAACCCTAACCCTAACCCTAACCCTAACCTTGACCCCTGACCCCTGACCCCTTGACCCCTGACCCCTGACCTCTTACCCCTTCACCCCTGACCCCTAACCCCTAACCCCTGACCCCTAACCCCATTTACCTTTAACCCCAACCCCCCCCCCCCTTGGTTTTTATTGCGGTTTTGGCGTTTTCAGACCATTTTGGCAATTTTTGGTTTTTTGACGTTTTTAAGACACTTCTCTAACCCCCCCCCCCCCCCCCAGGGGTCATTAAGACACTAGGAGACCGGGAAAACGTTCTTTCGGCCGCATTAAGACACTTGGGAGACCGGGATTAGCTCGGCAAGACACTTGGAAAACAAGAAAAAACGTTCGTTCGGTCGCATTAAGACACTTGGAGACCGGGATTAGCGTCAGAAAAACACTAGTTTTAGGGGAAAAAAACGCAAATTCCTGGGATTAGGTTTAGGCAAGGGTTAGGTTTAGGCTGCAATCCCCAAGGGTTAGGGTAAGAGTAGGGAACAGGAGAGGGATAGCACGTTCGATCGCATTAAGACACTTGGAGACCGGGTTTAGCTCGGCAAGACACTTGGAAAACAGGAAAAAACGCTCGTTCGATCGCATTAAGACACTTGGGAGACCGGGATTGGCGTCAGATTCCCCTAACCCTAACCCTAACCCTAACCCTAACCCTAACCCTAACCTTGACCCCTGACCCCTGACCCCTTGACCCCTGACCCCTGACCCCTTACCCCTTCACCCCTGACCCCTAACCCCTAACCCCTGACCCCTAACCCCATTTACCTTTAACCCCAAATACCCCCCCCCCCCCCCTTGGTTTTTATTGCGGTTTTGGCGTTTTCAGACCATTTTGGCAATTTTTGGTTTTTTGACGTTTTTAAGACACTTCTCTAACCCCCCCCCCCAGGGGTCATTAAGACACTAGGAGACCGGGAAAACGTTCTTTCGGCCGCATTAAGACACTTGGGAGACCGGGATTAGCTCGGCAAGACACTTGGAAAACAAGGAAAAACGTTCGTTCGGTCGCATTAAGACACTTGGAGACCGGGATTAGCGTCAGAAAAACACTAGTTTTAGGGGAAAAAAACGCAAATTCCTGGGATTAGGTTTAGGCAAGGGTTAGGTTTAGGCTGCAATCCCCAAGGGTTAGGGTAAGAGTAGGGAACAGGAGAGGGATAGCACGTTCGATCGCATTAAGACACTTGGAGACCGGGTTTAGCTCGGCAAGACACTTGGAAAACGGGAAAAAACGTTCGTTCGGTCGCATTAAGACACTTGGAGACCGGGATTAGCGTCAGAAAAACACTAGTTTTAGGGGAAAAAAACGCAAATTCCTGGGATTAGGTTTAGGCAAGGGTTAGGTTTAGGCTGCAATCCCCAAGGGTTAGGGTAAGAGTAGGGAACAGGAGAGGGATAGCACGTTCGATCGCATTAAGACACTTGGAGACCGGGTTTAGCTCGGCAAGACACTTGGAAAACAGAAAAAAACGCTCGTTCGATCGCATTAAGACACTTGGAGACCGGGTTTAGCTCGGCAAGACACTTGGAAAACAGGAAAAAACGCTCGTTCGATCGCATTAAGACACTTGGAGACCGGGTTTAGCTCGGCAAGACACTTGGAAAACAGGAAAAAACGCTCGTTCGATCGCATTAAGACACTTGGAGACCGGGTTTAGCTCGGCAAGACACTTGGAAAACAGGAAAAAACGCTCGTTCGATCGCATTAAGACACTTGGGAGACGGGGATTGGCGTCAGATTCCCCTAACCCTAACCCTAACCCTAACCCTAACCCTAACCCTAACCCTAACCCTAACCTTGACCCCTGACCCCTGACCCCTTGACCCCTGACCCCTGACCTCTTACCCCTTCACCCCTGACCCCTAACCCCTAACCCCTGACCCCTAACCCCATTTACCTTTAACCCCAACCCCCCCCCCCCCTTGGTTTTTATTGCGGTTTTGGCGTTTTCAGACCATTTTGGCAATTTTTGGTTTTTTGACGTTTTTAAGACACTTCTCTAACCCCCCCCCCCCCCCCCCAGGGGTCATTAAGACACTAGGAGACCGGGAAAACGTTCTTTCGGCCGCATTAAGACACTTGGGAGACCGGGATTAGCTCGGCAAGACACTTGGAAAACAAGAAAAAACGTTCGTTCGGTCGCATTAAGACACTTGGAGACCGGGATTAGCGTCAGAAAAACACTAGTTTTAGGGGAAAAAAACGCAAATTCCTGGGATTAGGTTTAGGCAAGGGTTAGGTTTAGGCTGCAATCCCCAAGGGTTAGGGTAAGAGTAGGGAACAGGAGAGGGATAGCACGTTCGATCGCATTAAGACACTTGGAGACCGGGTTTAGCTCGGCAAGACACTTGGAAACCAGGAAAAAACGCTCGTTCGATCGCATTAAGACACTTGGAGACCGGGTTTAGCTCGGCAAGACACTTGGAAACCAGGAAAAAACGCTCGTTCGATCGCATTAAGACACTTGGAGACCGGGTTTAGCTCGGCAAGACACTTGGAAACCAGGAAAAAACGCTCGTTCGATCGCATTAAGACACTTGGAGACCGGGTTTAGCTCGGCAAGACACTTGGAAACCAGGAAAAAACGCTCGTTCGATCGCATTAAGACACTTGGAGACCGGGTTTAGCTCGGCAAGACACTTGGAAACCAGGAAAAAACGCTCGTTCGATCGCATTAAGACACTTGGGAGACCGGGATTGGCGTCAGATTCCCCTAACCCTAACCCTAACCCTAACCCTAACCCTGACCCCTAACCCCTAACCCCTGACCCCTAACCCCATTTACCCTTAACCCCAACCCCCCCCCCCCCCCCTTGGTTTTTATTGCGGTTTTGGCGTTTTCAGGCCATTTTGGCAATTTTTGGTTTTTTGACGTTTTTAAGACACTTCTCTAACCCCCCCCCCCCCAGGGGTCATTAAGACACTAGGAGACCGGGAAAACGTTCTTTCGGCCGCATTAAGACACTTGGGAGACCGGGATTAGCTCGGCAAGACACTTGGAAAACAAGAAAAAACGTTCGTTCGGTCGCATTAAGACACTTGGAGACCGGGATTAGCGTCAGAAAAACACTAGTTTTAGGGGAAAAAAACGCAAATTCCTGGGATTAGGTTTAGGCAAGGGTTAGGTTTAGGCTGCAATCCCCAAGGGTTAGGGTAAGAGTAGGGAACAGGAGAGGGATAGCACGTTCGATCGCATTAAGACACTTGGAGACCGGGTTTAGCTCGGCAAGACACTTGGAAACCAGGAAAAAACGCTCGTTCGATCGCATTAAGACACTTGGAGACCGGGTTTAGCTCGGCAAGACACTTGGAAACCAGGAAAAAACGCTCGTTCGATCGCATTAAGACACTTGGAGACCGGGTTTAGCTCGGCAAGACACTTGGAAACCAGGAAAAAACGCTCGTTCGATCGCATTAAGACACTTGGAGACCGGGTTTAGCTCGGCAAGACACTTGGAAACCAGGAAAAAACGCTCGTTCGATCGCATTAAGACACTTGGAGACCGGGTTTAGCTCGGCAAGACACTTGGAAACCAGGAAAAAACGCTCGTTCGATCGCATTAAGACACTTGGGAGACCGGGATTGGCGTCAGATTCCCCTAACCCTAACCCTAACCCTAACCCTAACCCTAACCCTAACCTTGACCCCTGACCCCTGACCCCTTGACCCCTGACCCCTGACCTCTTACCCCTTCACCCCTCACCCCTAACCCCTAACCCCTGACCCCTAACCCCATTTACCTTTAACCCCAACCCCCCCCCCCCCCCCACCCCCCCCCCCCCCCTTGGTTTTTATTGCGGTTTTGGCGTTTTCAGACCATTTTGGCAATTTTTGGTTTTTTGACGTTTTTAAGACACTTCTCTAACCCCCCCCCCCCCAGGGGTCATTAAGACACTAGGAGACCGGGAAAACGTTCTTTCGGCCGCATTAAGACACTTGGGAGACCGGGATTAGCTCGGCAAGACACTTGGAAAACAAGAAAAAACGTTCGTTCGGTCGCATTAAGACACTTGGAGACCGGGATTAGCGTCAGAAAAACACTAGTTTTAGGGGAAAAAAACGCAAATTCCTGGGATTAGGTTTAGGCAAGGGTTAGGTTTAGGCTGCAATCCCCAAGGGTTAGGGTAAGAGTAGGGAACAGGAGAGGGATAGCACGTTCGATCGCATTAAGACACTTGGAGACCGGGTTTAGCTCGGCAAGACACTTGGAAACAAGGAAAAAACGCTCGTTCGATCGCATTAAGACACTTGGAGACCGGGTTTAGCTCGGCAAGACACTTGGAAACCAGGAAAAAACGCTCGTTCGATCGCATTAAGACACTTGGAGACCGGGTTTAGCTCGGCAAGACACTTGGAAACCAGGAAAAAACGCTCGTTCGATCGCATTAAGACACTTGGGAGACCGGGATTGGCGTCAGATTCCCCTAACCCTAACCCTAACCCTAACCCTAACCATAACCCTAACCTTGACCCCTGACCCCTGACCCCTTGACCCCTGACCCCTGACCTCTTACCCCTTCACCCCTCACCCCTAACCCCTAACCCCTGACCCCTAACCCCATTTACCTTTAACCCCAACACCCCCCCCCCCCCCCCCCCTTGGTTTTTATTGCGGTTTTGGCGTTTTCAGACCATTTTGGCAATTTTTGGTTTTTTGACGTTTTTAAGACACTTCTCTAACCCCCCCCCTCCCAGGGGTCATTAAGACACTAGGAGACCGGGAAAACGTTCTTTCGGCCGCATTAAGACACTTGGGAGACCGGGATTAGCTCGGCAAGACACTTGGAAACCAGGAAAAAACGCTCGTTCGATCGCATTAAGACACTTGGAGACCGGGTTTAGCTCGGCAAGACACTTGGAAACCAGGAAAAAACGCTCGTTCGATCGCATTAAGACATTTGGGAGACCGGGATTGGCGTCAGATTCCCCTAACCCTAACCCTAACCCTAACCCTAACCCTAACCCTAACCTTGACCCCTGACCCCTGACCCCTTGACCCCTGACCCCTGACCTCTTACCCCTTCACCCCTCACCCCTAACCCCTAACCCCTGACCCCTAACCCCATTTACCTTTAACCCCAAAAAAACCCCCCCCCCCCCTCCCCCCCCCCCTTGGTTTTTATTGCGGTTTTGGCGTTTTCAGACCATTTTGGCAATTTTTGGTTTTTTGACGTTTTTAAGACACTTCTCTAACCCCCCCCCCCCCCAGGGGTCATTAAGACACTAGGAGACCGGGAAAACGTTCTTTCGGCCGCATTAAGACACTTGGGAGACCGGGATTAGCTCGGCAAGACACTTGGAAAACAAGAAAAAACGTTCGTTCGGTCGCATTAAGACACTTGGAGACCGGGATTAGCGTCAGAAAAACACTAGTTTTAGGGGAAAAAAACGCAAATTCCTGGGATTAGGTTTAGGCAAGGGTTAGGTTTAGGCTGCAATCCCCAAGGGTTAGGGTAAGAGTAGGGAACAGGAGAGGGATAGCACGTTCGATCGCATTAAGACACTTGGAGACCGGGTTTAGCTCGGCAAGACACTTGGAAACCAGGAAAAAACGCTCGTTCGATCGCATTAAGACACTTGGAGACCGGGTTTAGCTCGGCAAGACACTTGGAAACCAGGAAAAAACGCTCGTTCGATCGCATTAAGACACTTGGAGACCGGGTTTAGCTCGGCAAGACACTTGGAAACCAGGAAAAAACGCTCGTTCGATCGCATTAAGACACTTGGAGACCGGGTTTAGCTCGGCAAGACACTTGGAAACCAGAAAAAAACGCTCGTTCGATCGCATTAAGACACTTGGAGACCGGGTTTAGCTCGGCAAGACACTTGGAAACCAGGAAAAAACGCTCGTTCGATCGCATTAAGACACTTGGGAGACCGGGATTGGCGTCAGATTCCCCTAACCCTAACCCTAACCCTAACCCTAACCCTAACCTTGACCCCTGACCCCTGACCCCTTGACCCCTGACCCCTGACCTCTTACCCCTTCACCCCTGACCCCTAACCCCTAACCCCTGACCCCTAACCCCATTTACCTTTAACCCCAAACCCCCCTTGGTTTTTATTGCGGTTTTGGCGTTTTCAGACCATTTTGGCAATTTTTGGTTTTTTGACGTTTTTAAGACACCTCTCTAACCCCCCCCCCCCCCCCCAGGGGTCATTAAGACACTAGGAGACCGGGAAAACGTTCTTTCGGCCGCATTAAGACACTTGGGAGACCGGGATTAGCTCAGCAAGACACTTGGAAAACAAGAAAAAACGTTCGTTCGGTCGCATTAAGACACTTGGAGACCGGGATTAGCGTCAGAAAAACACTAGTTTTAGGGGAAAAAAACGCAAATTCCTGGGATTAGGTTTAGGCAAGGGTTAGGTTTAGGCTGCAATCCCCAAGGGTTAGGGTAAGAGTAGGGAACAGGAGAGGGATAGCACGTTCGATCGCATTAAGACACTTGGAGACCGGGTTTAGCTCGGCAAGACACTTGGAAACCAGGAAAAAACGCTCGTTCGATCGCATTAAGACACTTGGAGACCGGGTTTAGCTCGGCAAGACACTTGGAAACCAGGAAAAAACGCTCGTTCGATCGCATTAAGACACTTGGAGACCGGGTTTAGCTCGGCAAGACACTTGGAAACCAGGAAAAAACGCTCGTTCGATCGCATTAAGACACTTGGAGACCGGGTTTAGCTCGGCAAGACACTTGGAAACCAGGAAAAAACGCTCGTTCGATCGCATTAAGACACTTGGAGACCGGGTTTAGCTCGGCAAGACACTTGGAAACCAGGAAAAAACGCTCGTTCGATCGCATTAAGACACTTGGGAGACCGGGATTGGCGTCAGATTCCCCTAACCCTAACCCTAACCCTAACCCTAACCCTAACCCTAACCCTAACCTTGACCCCTGACCCCTTGACCCCTGACCCCTGACCTCTTACCCCTTCACCCCTCACCCCTAACCCCTAACCCCTGACCCC